>NW_024609215.1:105000-123093 GCF_018296145.1 Oncorhynchus tshawytscha | reverse complement strand
AGGAATGAGTCCTATTCTCTGTTGGAATGAGTCCTATTCTCTGTTCTATTGGAATGAGTCCTATTGGAATGAGTCCTATTCTCTGTTCTATTCTCTGTTCTATTGGAATGAGGAATGAGTCCTATTCTCTGTTGGAATAAGTCCTATTCTCTGTTGGAATGAGTCCTATTCTCTGTTCTATTGGAATGAGTCCTATTCTCTGTTGGAATGAGTCCTATTCTCTGTTCTATTGGAATGAGTCCTATTCTCTGTTCTATTGGAATGAGTCCTATTCTCTGTTCTATTGGAATGAGTCCTATTCTCTGTTCTATTGGAATGAGTCCTATTCTCTGTTCTATTGGAATGAGTCCTATTCTCTGTTCTATTGGAATGAGTCCTATTCTCTGTTGGAATGAGTCCTATTCTCTGTTGGAATGAGTCCTATTCTCTGTTCTATTGGAATGAGTCCTATTCTCTGTTCTATAGGAATGAGTCCTATTCTCTGTTGGAATGAGTCCTATTCTCTGTTCCTATTCTCTGTTCTATTGGAATGAGTCCTATTCTCTGTTCTATTGGAATGAGTCCTATTCTCTGTTGGAATGAGTCCTATTCTCTGTTGGAATGAGTCCTATTCTCTGTTCTATTGGAATGAGTCCTATTCTCTGTTGGAATGAGTCCTATTCTCTGTTCTATTGGAATGAGTCCTATTCTCTGTTCTATAGGAATGAGTCCTATTCTCTGTTGGGAATGAGTCCTATTCTCTGTTGGATGGGTCCTATTCTCTGTTGGATGGGAATGAGTCTATTCTCTGTTGGAATGAGTCCTATTCTCTGTTCTATTGGAATGAGTCCTATTCTCTGTTGGAATGAGTCCTATTCTCTGTTGGAATGAGTCCTATTCTCTGTTCTGGGAATGAGTCCTATTCTCTGTTGGATGGGAATGAGTCCTATTCTCTGTTCTATTGGAATGAGTCCTATTCTCTGTTGGAATGAGTCCTATTCTCTGTTGGAATGAGTCCTATTCTCTGTTCTGAATGTCCTATTCTCTGTTCTATTGGAATGAGTCCTATTCTCTGTTGGATGGTCCTATTCTCTGTTCTATTGAATGAGTCTATTCTCTGTTGGATTGGAATGAGTCCTATTCTCTGTTCTATTGGAATGAGTCCTAATGAGTCTCTGTTGGATGGAATGAGTCCTATTCTCTGTTCTATTGGAATGAGTCCTATTCTCTGTTCTATTGGAATGAGTCCTATTCTCTGTTGGAATGAGTCCTATTCTCTGTTGGATGGGAATGAGTCCTATTCTCTGTTCTATTGGAATGAGTCCTATTCTCTGTTGGATGGGAATGAGTCCTATTCTCTGTTGGAATGAGTCCTATTCTCTGTTGGAATGGAATGAGTCCTATTCTCTGTTGGAATGAGTCCTATTCTCTGTTGGAATGAGTCCTATTCTCTGTTCTATTGGAATGAGTCCTATTCTCTGTTGGAATGAGTCCTATTCTCTGTTGGAATGAGTCCTATTCTCTGTTGGATTGGAATGAGTCCTATTCTCTGTTGGATTGGGAATGAGTCCTATTCTCTGTTGGATTGGAATGAGTCCTATTCTCTGTTCTATTATTCTCTGTTGGAATGAATGAGTCCTATTCTCTGTTGGATTGGAATGAGTCCTATTCTCTGTTGGAATGAGTCCTATTCTCTGTTGGAGTCCTAATGGTCTAATGAGTCCTATTCTCTGTTGGAATGAGTCCTATTCTCTGTTGGATTGGAATGAGTCCTATTCTCTGTTGGATGGGAATGAGTCCTATTCTCTGTTGGATGGGAATGAGTCCTATTCTCTGTTGGATGGGAATGAGTCCTATTCTCTGTTGGAATGAGTCCTATTCTCTGTTGGATGGGAATGAGTCCTATTCTCTGTTGGAATGAGTCCTATTCTCTGTTGGAATGAGTCCTATTCTCTGTTGGATTGGAATGAGTCCTATTCTCTGTTGGATGGGAATGAGTCCTATTCTCTGTTGGAATGAGTCCTATTCTCTGTTGGATGGGAATGAGTCCTATTCTCTGTTGGAATGAGTCCTATTCTCTGTTGGATGGGAATGAGTCCTATTCTCTGTTGGATGGGAATGAGTCCTATTCTCTGTTGGATGGGAATGAGTCCTATTCTCTGTTGGAATGAGTCCTATTCTCTGTTGGAATGAGTCCTATTCTCTGTTGGATTGGAATGAGTCCTATTCTCTGTTGGATGGGAATGAGTCCTATTCTCTGTTGGAATGAGTCCTATTCTCTGTTCTATTGGAATGAGTCCTATTCTCTGTTCTATTGGAATGAGTCCTATTCTCTGTTGGATGGGAATAAGTCTATTCTCTGTTGGAATGAGTCCTATTCTCTGTTCTATAGGAATGAGTCCTATTCTCTGTTGGAATGAGTCCTATTCTCTGTTGGATGGGAATGAGTCCTATTCTCTGTTGGATTGGAATGAGTCCTATTCTCTGTTCTATTGGAATGAGTCCTATTCTCTGTTGGAATGAGCCCTATTCTCTGTTGGAATGAGTCATATTCTCTGTTGGATTGGAATGAGTCCTATTCTCTGTTCTATTGGAATGAGTCCTATTCTCTGTTGGAATGAGTCCTATTCTCTGTTGGAATGAGTCCTATTCTCTGTTGGAATGAGTCCTATTCTCTGTTGGAATGAGTCCTATTCTCTGTTGGAATGAGTCCTATTCTCTGTTGGAGTCCTATTCTCTGTTGGATGGGAATGAGTCCTATTCTCTGTTGGAATGAGTCCTATTCTCTGTTGGATGGAATGAGTCCTATTCTCTGTTGGAATGAGTCCTATTCTCTGTTCTATTGGAATGAGTCCTATTCTCTGTTCTATTGGAATGAGTCCTATTCTCTGTTCTATTGGAATGAGTCCTATTCTCTGTTGGATGGGAATAAGTCCTATTCTCTGTTGGAATGAGTCCTATTCTCTGTTCTATAGGAATGAGTCCTATTCTCTGTTGGAATGAGTCCTATTCTCTGTTGGATGGGAATGAGTCCTATTCTCTGTTGGATTGGAATGAGTCCTATTCTCTGTTCTATTGGAATGAGTCCTATTCTCTGTTGGAATGAGCCCTATTCTCTGTTGGAATGAGTCCTATTCTCTGTTGGATTGGAATGAGTCCTATTCTCTGTTCTATTGGAATGAGTCCTATTCTCTGTTGGATGGGAATGAGTCCTATTCTCTGTTGGAATGAGTCCTATTCTCTGTTGGAATGAGTCCTATTCTCTGTTCTATTGGAATGAGTCCTATTCTCTGTTGGAATGAGTCCTATTCTCTGTTCTGTTGGAATGAGTCCTATTCTCTGTTGGAATGAGTCCTATTCTCTGTTGGAATGAGTCCTATTCTCTGTTCTGTTGGAATGAGTCCTATTCTCTGTTGGAATGAGTCCTATTCTCTGTTCTGTTGGAATGAGTCCTATTCTCTGTTTGGAATGAGTCCTATTCTCTGTTCTGTTGGAATGAGTCCTATTCTCTGTTCTATTGAATGAGTCCTATTCTCTGTTGGAATGAGTCCTATTCTCTGTTGGAATGAGTCCTATTCTCTGTTGGAATGAGTCCTATTCTCTGTTGGAATGAGTCCTATTCTCTGTTGGAATGAGTCCTATTCTCTGTTGGAATGAGTCCTATTCTCTGTTGGAATGAGTCCTATTCTCTATTGGAATGAGTCCTATTCTCTGTTGGAATGAGTCCTATTCTCTATTGGAATGAGTCCTATTCTCTGTTGGAATGAGTCCTATTCTCTGTTCTATAGGAATGAGTCCTATTCTCTGTTGGAATGAGTCCTATTCTCTGTTGGAATGAGTCTATTCTCTGTTGGAATGAGTCCTATTCTCTGTTCTATTGGAATGAGTCCTATTCTCTGTTGGAATGAGTCCTATTCTCTGTTCTGTTGGAATGAGTCCTATTCTCTGTTCTATTGGAATGAGTCCTATTCTCTGTTGGAATGAGTCCTATTCTCTGTTGGAATGAGTCCTATTCTCTGTTCTATAGGAATGAGTCCTATTCTCTGTTCTGTTGGAATGAGTCCTATTCTCTGTTCTATTGGAATGAGTCCTATTCTCTGTTGGAATGAGTCCTATTCTCTGTTCTATAGGAATGAGTCCTATTCTCTGTTCTATTGGAATGAGTCCTATTCTCTGTTCTGTTGGAATGAGTCCTATTCTCTGTTCTATGGAATGAGTCCTATTCTCTGTTCTATTGGAATGAGTCCTATTCTCTGTTCTATTGGAATGAGTCCTATTCTCTGTTCTATTGGAATGAGTCCTATTCTCTGTTCTATTGGAATGAGTCCTATTCTCTGTTCTATTGGAATGAGTCCTATTCTCTGTTCTATTGGAATGAGTCCTATTCTCTGTTCTATTGGAATGAGTCCTATTCTCTGTTGGAATGAGTCCTATTCTCTGTTCTGTTGGAATGAGTCCTATTCTCTGTTCTATTGGAATGAGTCCTATTCTCTGTTCTATTGGAATGAGTCCTATTCTCTGTTCTATTGGAATGAGTCCTATTCTCTGTTCTATTGGAATGAGTCCTATTCTCTGTTGGATGGGAATGAGTCCTATTCTCTGTTCTATTGGAATGAGTCCTATTCTCTGTTGGAATGAGTCCTATTCTCTGTTGGCATGAGTCCTATTCTCTGTTGGAATGAGTCCTATTCTCTGTTGGAATGAGTCCTATTCTCTGTTCTATTGGAATGAGTCCTATTCTCTGTTGGATGGGAATGAGTCCTATTCTCTGTTCTATAGGAATGAGTCCTATTCTCTGTTGGATGGGAATGAGTCCTATTCTCTGTTCTATAGGAATGAGTCCTATTCTCTGTTGGATGGGAATGAGTCCTATTCTCTGTTCTATTGGAATGAGTCCTATTCTCTGTTGGAATGAGTCCTATTCTCTGTTGGAATGAGTCCTATTCTCTGTTGGAATGAGTCCTATTCTCTGTTGGAATGAGTCCTATTCTCTGTTCTATTGGAATGAGTCCTATTCTCTGTTGGATGGGAATGAGTCCTATTCTCTGTTCTATTGGAATGAGTCCTATTCTCTGTTGGAATGAGTCCTATTCTCTATTGGAATGAGTCCTATTCTCTGTTGGAATGAGTCCTATTCTCTGTTCTATAGGAATGAGTCCTATTCTCTGTTGGAATGAGTCCTATTCTCTGTTGGAATGAGTCCTATTCTCTGTTGGAATGAGTCCTATTCTCTGTTGGACGGGAATGAGTCCTATTCTCTATTGGAATGAGTCCTATTCTCTGTTGGAATGAGTCATATTCTCTGTTCTATAGGAATGAGTCCTATTCTCTGTTGGAATGAGTCCTATTCTCTGTTCTATTGGAATGAGTCCTATTCTCTGTTGGATTGGAATGAGTCCTATTCTCTGTTCTATTGGAATGAGTCCTATTCTCTGTTGGAATGAGCCTATTCTCTGTTGGAATGAGTCCTATTCTCTGTTGGATTGGAATGAGTCCTATTCTCTGTTCTATTGGAATGAGTCCTATTCTCTGTTGGAATGAGTCCTATTCTCTATTGGAATGAGTCCTATTCTCTGTTGGAATGAGTCCTATTCTCTGTTGGAATGAGTCCTATTCTCTGTTCTATTGGAATGAGTCCTATTCTCTGTAGGATGGGAATGAGTCCTATTCTCTGTTGGAATGAGTCCTATTCTCTGTTGGATGGGAATGAGTCCTATTCTCTGTTGGAATGAGTCCTATTCTCTGTTCTATTGGAATGAGTCCTATTCTCTGTTCTATTGGAATGAGTCCTATTCTCTGTTCTATTGGAATGAGTCCTATTCTCTGTTGGAATGAGTCCTATTCTCTGTTGGAATGAGTCCTATTCTCTGTTCTATTGGAATGAGTCCTATTCTCTGTTGGAATGAGTCCTATTCTCTGTTCTATTGGAATGAGTCCTATTCTCTGTTCTATTGGAATGAGTCCTATTCTCTGTTCTATAGGAATGAGTCCTATTCTCTGTTGGAATGAGTCCTATTCTCTGTTGGATGGGAATGAGTCCTATTCTCTGTTGGATTGGAATGAGTCCTATTCTCTGTTCTATTGGAATGAGTCCTATTCTCTGTTGGATGGGAATGAGTCCTATTCTCTGTTGGAATGAGTCCTATTCTCTGTTGGAATGAGTCCTATTCTCTGTTCTATTGGAATGAGTCCTATTCTCTGTTGGAATGAGTCCTATTCTCTGTTCTGTTGGAATGAGTCCTATTCTCTATTGGAATGAGTCCTATTCTCTGTTGGAATGAGTCCTATTCTCTGTTCTGTTGGAATGAGTCCTATTCTCTGTTGGAATGAGTCCTATTCTCTGTTCTGTTGGAATGAGTCCTATTCTCTGTTGGAATGAGTCCTATTCTCTGTTCTGTTGGAATGAGTCCTATTCTCTGTTGGATTGGAATGAGTCCTATTCTCTGTTGGATGGGAATGAGTCCTATTCTCTGTTGGATGGGAATGAGTCCTATTCTCTGTTGGATGGGAATGAGTCCTATTCTCTGTTCTATTGGAATGAGTCCTATTCTCTGTTGGATGGGAATGAGTCCTATTCTCTGTTGGAATGAGTCCTATTCTCTGTTGGAATGGAATGAGTCCTATTCTCTGTTGGAATGAGTCCTATTCTCTGTTGGATGGGAATGAGTCCTATTCTCTGTTGGATGGGAATGAGTCCTATTCTCTGTTGGATGGGAATGAGTCCTATTCTCTGTTGGATGGGAATGAGTCCTATTCTCTGTTGGATGGGAATGAGTCCTATTCTCTGTTGGATGGGAATGAGTCCTATTCTCTGTTGGAATGAGTCCTATTCTCTGTTGGAATGAGTCCTATTCTCTGTTGGATTGGAATGAGTCCTATTCTCTGTTGGATGGGAATGAGTCCTATTCTCTGTTGGAATGAGTCCTATTCTCTGTTGGATGGGAATGAGTCCTATTCTCTGTTGGAATGAGTCCTATTCTCTGTTGGATGGGAATGAGTCCTATTCTCTGTTGGATGGGAATGAGTCCTATTCTCTGTTGGATGGGAATGAGTCCTATTCTCTGTTGGAATGAGTCCTATTCTCTGTTGGAATGAGTCCTATTCTCTGTTGGATTGGAATGAGTCCTATTCTCTGTTGGATGGGAATGAGTCCTATTCTCTGTTGGAATGAGTCCTATTCTCTGTTGGAATGAGTCCTATTCTCTGTTCTATAGGAATGAGTCCTATTCTCTGTTGGAATGAGTCCTATTCTCTGTTCTATTGGAATGAGTCCTATTCTCTGTTCTATTGGAATGAGTCCTATTCTCCGTTGGAATGAGTCCTATTCTCTGTTGGAATGAGTCCTATTCTCTGTTCTATTGGAATGAGTCCTATTCTCTGTTGGAATGAGTCCTATTCTCTGTTCTATTGGAATGAGTCCTATTCTCTGTTCTATAGAATGAGTCCTATTCTCTGTTCTATTGGAATGAGTCCTATTCTCTGTTCTATTGGAATGAGTCCTATTCTCTGTTCTATTGGAATGAGTCCTATTCTCTGTTCTATTGGAATGAGTCCTATTCTCCGTTGGAATGAGTCCTATTCTCTGTTGGAATGAGTCCTATTCTCTGTTGGAATGAGTCCTATTCTCTGTTCTATAGGAATGAGTCCTATTCTCTGTTGGAATGAGTCCTATTCTCTGTTCTATTGGAATGAGTCCTATTCTCTGTTCTATTGGAATGAGTCCTATTCTCCGTTGGAATAAGTCCTATTCTCTGTTGGAATGAGTCCTATTCTCTGTTCTATTGGAATGAGTCCTATTCTCTGTTGGAATGAGTCCTATTCTCTGTTCTATTGGAATGAGTCCTATTCTCTGTTCTATAGGAATGAGTCCTATTCTCTGTTGGGATAAGTCCTATTCTCTGTTCTATAGGAATGAGTCCTATTCTCTGTTGGAATGAGTCCTATTCTCTGTTGGATGGGAATGAGTCCTATTCTCTGTTGGAATGAGTCCTATTCTCTGTTGGAATGAGTCCTATTCTCTGTTCTGGGAATGAGTCCTATTCTCTGTTCTGTTGGAATGAGTCCTATTCTCTGTTGGATGGGAATGAGTCCTATTCTCTGTTCTATTGGAATGAGTCCTATTCTCTGTTGGAATGAGTCCTATTCTCTGTTGGAATGAGTCCTATTCTCTGTTCTATTGGAATGAGTCCTATTCTCTGTTGGATTGGAATGAGTCCTATTCTCTGTTGGATTGGAATGAGTCCTATTCTCTGTTCTATTGGAATGAGTCCTATTCTCTGTTGGATTGGAATGAGTCCTATTCCTGTTCTATTGGAATGAGTCCTATTCTCTGTTCTATTGGAATGAGTCCTATTCTCTGTTGGAATGAGTCCTATTCTCTATTGGATGGGAATGAGTCCTATTCTCTGTTCTATTGGAATGAGTCCTATTCTCTGTTGGATGGGAATGAGTCCTATTCTCTGTTGGAATGAGTCCTATTCTCTGTTGGAATGGAATGAGTCCTATTCTCTGTTGGAATGAGTCCTATTCTCTGTTGGAATGAGTCCTATTCTCTGTTCTGTTGGAATGAGTCCTATTCTCTGTTGGATTGGAATGAGTCCTATTCTCTGTTGGATTGGGAATGAGTCCTATTCTCTGTTGGATGGGAATGAGTCCTATTCTCTGTTGGATGGGAATGAGTCCTATTCTCTGTTCTATTGGAATGAGTCCTATTCTCTGTTGGATGGGAATGAGTCCTATTCTCTGTTGGAATGAGTCCTATTCTCTGTTGGAATGGAATGAGTCCTATTCTCTGTTGGAATGAGTCCTATTCTCTGTTGGATGGGAATGAGTCCTATTCTCTGTTGGATTGAGTCTCTGTTGGATGGGAATGAGTCCTATTCTCTGTTGGATGGGAATGAGTCCTATTCTCTGTTGGATGGGAATGAGTCCTATTCTCTGTTGGATGGGAATGAGTCCTATTCTCTGTTGGAATGAGTCCTATTCTCTGTTGGAATGAGTCCTATTCTCTGTTGGATTGGAATGAGTCCTATTCTCTGTTGGATGGGAATGAGTCCTATTCTCTGTTGGAATGAGTCCTATTCTCTGTTGGATGGGAATGAGTCCTATTCTCTGTTGGAATGAGTCCTATTCTCTGTTGGATGGGAATGAGTCCTATTCTCTGTTGGATGGGAATGAGTCCTATTCTCTGTTGGATGGGAATGAGTCCTATTCTCTGTTGGAATGAGTCCTATTCTCTGTTGGAATGAGTCCTATTCTCTGTTGGATTGGAATGAGTCCTATTCTCTGTTGGATGGGAATGAGTCCTATTCTCTGTTGGAATGAGTCCTATTCTCTGTTCTATTGGAATGAGTCCTATTCTCTGTTCTATTGGAATGAGTCCTATTCTCTGTTCTATAGGAATGAGTCCTATTCTCTGTTGGGATAAGTCCTATTCTCTGTTCTATAGGAATGAGTCCTATTCTCTGTTGGAATGAGTCCTATTCTCTGTTGGATGGGAATGAGTCCTATTCTCTGTTGGATTGGAATGAGTCATATTCTCTGTTCTATAGGAATGAGTCCTATTCTCTGTTGGAATGAGTCCTATTCTCTGTTGGAATGAGTCCTATTCTCTGTTGGATTGGAATGAGTCCTATTCTCTGTTCTATTGGAATGAGTCCTATTCTCTGTTGGAATGAGTCCTATTCTCTATTGGAATGAGTCCTATTCTCTGTTGGAATGAGTCCTATTCTCTGTTGGAATGAGTCCTATTCTCTGTTGGATTGGAATGAGTCCTATTCTCTGTTGGATGGGAATGAGTCCTATTCTCTGTTGGAATGAGTCCTATTATCTGTTGGATGGGAATGAGTCCTATTCTCTGTTGGAATGAGTCCTATTCTCTGTTCTGTTGGAATGAGTCCTATTCTCTGTTGGAATGAGTCCTATTCTCTGTTGGAATGAGTCCTATTCTCTGTTCTGTTGGAATGAGTCCTATTCTCTGTTGGAATGAGTCCTATTCTCTGTTCTGTTGGAATGAGTCCTATTCTCTGTTGGAATGAGTCCTATTCTCTGTTCTGTTGGAATGAGTCCTATTCTCTGTTGGATTGGAATGAGTCCTATTCTCTGTTGGATGGGAATGAGTCCTATTCTCTGTTGGATGGGAATGAGTCCTATTCTCTGTTGGATGGGAATGAGTCCTATTCTCTGTTCTATTGGAATGAGTCCTATTCTCTGTGGATGGGAATGAGTCCTATTCTCTGTTGGAATGAGTCCTATTCTCTGTTGGAATGGAATGAGTCCTATTCTCTGTTGGAATGAGTCCTATTCTCTGTTGGATGGGAATGAGTCCTATTCTCTGTTGGATGGGAATGAGTCCTATTCTCTGTTGGATGGGAATGAGTCCTATTCTCTGTTGGATGGGAATGAGTCCTATTCTCTGTTGGATGGGAATGAGTCCTATTCTCTGTTGGATGGGAATGAGTCCTATTCTCTGTTGGAATGAGTCCTATTCTCTGTTGGAATGAGTCCTATTCTCTGTTGGATTGGAATGAGTCCTATTCTCTGTTGGATGGGAATGAGTCCTATTCTCTGTTGGAATGAGTCCTATTCTCTGTTGGATGGGAATGAGTCCTATTCTCTGTTGGAATGAGTCCTATTCTCTGTTGGATGGGAATGAGTCCTATTCTCTGTTGGATGGGAATGAGTCCTATTCTCTGTTGGAATGAGTCCTATTCTCTGTTGGAATGAGTCCTATTCTCTGTTGGATTGGAATGAGTCCTATTCTCTGTTGGATGGGAATGAGTCCTATTCTCTGTTGGAATGAGTCCTATTCTCTATTGGAATGAGTCCTATTCTCTGTTCTATAGGAATGAGTCCTATTCTCTGTTGGAATGAGTCCTATTCTCTGTTCTATTGGAATGAGTCCTATTCTCTGTTCTATTGGAATGAGTCCTATTCTCCGTTGGAATAAGTCCTATTCTCTGTTGGAATGAGTCCTATTCTCTGTTCTATTGGAATGAGTCCTATTCTCTGTTGGAATGAGTCCTATTCTCTGTTCTATTGGAATGAGTCCTATTCTCTGTTCTATAGGAATGAGTCCTATTCTCTGTTCTATTGGAATGAGTCCTATTCTCTGTTCTATTGGAATGAGTCCTATTCTCTGTTCTATTGGAATGAGTCCTATTCTCTGTTCTATTGGAATGAGTCCTATTCTCCGTTGGAATGAGTCCTATTCTCTGTTGGAATGAGTCCTATTCTCTATTGGAATGAGTCCTATTCTCTGTTCTATTGGAATGAGTCCTATTCTCTGTTGGAATGAGTCCTATTCTCTGTTCTATTGGAATGAGTCCTATTCTCTGTTCTATTGGAATGAGTCCTATTCTCTGTTCGTTGGAATGAGTCCTATTCTCTGTTGGATGGAATGAGTCCTATTCTCTGTTCTATTGGAATGAGTCCTATTCTCTGTTGGAATGAGTCCTATTCTCTGTTCTATTGGAATGAGTCCTATTCTCTGTTCTATAGGAATGAGTCCTATTCTCTGTTGGAATGAGTCCTATTCTCTGTTGGATGGGAATGAGTCCTATTCTCTGTTGGATGGGAATGAGTCCTATTCTCTGTTCTATGGGAATGAGTCCTATTCTCTGTTGGAATGAGTCCTATTCTCTGTTGGAATGAGTCATATTCTCTGTTCTATTAGAATGAGTCCTATTCTCTGTTGGATGGGAATGAGTCCTATTCTCTGTTCTATTAGAATGAGTCCTATTCTCTGTTGGATGGGAATGAGTCCTATTCTCTGTTGGAATGAGTCCTATTCTCTGTTCTATTGGAATGAGTCCTATTCTCTGTTGGATGGGAATGAGTCCTATTCTCTGTTGGATTGGAATGAGTCCTATTCTCTGTTCTATTGGAATGAGTCCTATTCTCTGTTGGATGGGAATGAGTCCTATTCTCTGTTCTATTGGAATGAGTCCTATTCTCTGTTCTATTGGAATGAGTCCTATTCTCTGTTGGAATGAGTCCTATTCTCTATTGGATGGGAATGAGTCCTATTCTCTGTTCTATTGGAATGAGTCCTATTCTCTGTTGGATGGGAATGAGTCCTATTCTCTGTTGGAATGAGTCCTATTCTCTGTTGGAATGGAATGAGTCCTATTCTCTGTTGGAATGAGTCCTATTCTCTGTTGGAATGAGTCCTATTCTCTGTTCTGTTGGAATGAGTCCTATTCTCTGTTGGATTGGAATGAGTCCTATTCTCTGTTGGATGGGAATGAGTCCTATTCTCTGTTGGATGGGAATGAGTCCTATTCTCTGTTGGATGGGAATGAGTCCTATTCTCTGTTCTATTGGAATGAGTCCTATTCTCTGTTGGATGGGAATGAGTCCTATTCTCTGTTGGAATGAGTCCTATTCTCTGTTGGAATGGAATGAGTCCTATTCTCTGTTGGAATGAGTCCTATTCTCTGTTGGATGGGAATGAGTCCTATTCTCTGTTGGATGGGAATGAGTCCTATTCTCTGTTGGATGGGAATGAGTCCTATTCTCTGTTGGATGGGAATGAGTCCTATTCTCTGTTGGATGGGAATGAGTCCTATTCTCTGTTGGATGGGAATGAGTCCTATTCTCTGTTGGAATGAGTCCTATTCTCTGTTGGAATGAGTCCTATTCTCTGTTGGATTGGAATGAGTCCTATTCTCTGTTGGATTGGAATGAGTCCTATTCTCTGTTGGATGGGAATGAGTCCTATTCTCTGTTGGAATGAGTCCTATTCTCTGTTGGATGGGAATGAGTCCTATTCTCTGTTGGAATGAGTCCTATTCTCTGTTGGATGGGAATGAGTCCTATTCTCTGTTGGATGGGAATGAGTCCTATTCTCTGTTGGATGGGAATGAGTCCTATTCTCTGTTGGAATGAGTCCTATTCTCTGTTGGAATGAGTCCTATTCTCTGTTGGATTGGAATGAGTCCTATTCTCTGTTGGATGGGAATGAGTCCTATTCTCTGTTGGAATGAGTCCTATTCTCTGTTCTATTGGAATGAGTCCTATTCTCTGTTCTATTGGAATGAGTCCTATTCTCTGTTGGATGGGAATAAGTCCTATTCTCTGTTGGAATGAGTCCTATTCTCTGTTCTATAGGAATGAGTCCTATTCTCTGTTGGAATGAGTCCTATTCTCTGTTGGATGGGAATGAGTCCTATTCTCTGTTGGATTGGAATGAGTCCTATTCTCTGTTCTATTGGAATGAGTCCTATTCTCTGTTGGAATGAGCCCTATTCTCTGTTGGAATGAGTCATATTCTCTGTTGGATTGGAATGAGTCCTATTCTCTGTTCTATTGGAATGAGTCCTATTCTCTGTTGGAATGAGTCCTATTCTCTGTTGGAATGAGTCCTATTCTCTGTTGGAATGAGTCCTATTCTCTGTTGGAATGAGTCCTATTCTCTGTTGGATTGGAATGAGTCCTATTCTCTGTTGGATGGGAATGAGTCCTATTCTCTGTTGGAAATGAGTCCTATTCTCTGTTGGATGGGAATGAGTCCTATTCTCTGTTGGAATGAGTCCTATTCTCTGTTCTATTGGAATGAGTCCTATTCTCTGTTCTATTGGAATGAGTCCTATTCTCTGTTGGAATGAGTCCTATTCTCTGTTGGATTGGAATGAGTCCTATTCTCTGTTGGAATGAGTCCTATTCTCTGTTCTATAGGAATGAGTCCTATTCTCTGTTGGAATGAGTCCTATTCTCTGTTGGATGGGAATGAGTCCTATTCTCTGTTGGATTGGAATGAGTCCTATTCTCTGTTCTATTGGAATGAGTCCTATTCTCTGTTGGAATGAGTCCTATTCTCTGTTGGAATGAGTCCTATTCTCTGTTGGATTGGAATGAGTCCTATTCTCTGTTCTATTGGAATGAGTCCTATTCTCTGTTGGATGGGAATGAGTCCTATTCTCTGTTGGAATGAGTCCTATTCTCTGTTGGAATGAGTCCTATTCTCTGTTCTATTGGAATGAGTCCTATTCTCTGTTGGAATGAGTCCTATTCTCTGTTCTGTTGGAATGAGTCCTATTCTCTATTGGAATGAGTCCTATTCTCTGTTGGAATGAGTCCTATTCTCTGTTCTGTTGGAATGAGTCCTATTCTCTGTTGGAATGAGTCCTATTCTCTGTTCTGTTGGAATGAGTCCTATTCTCTGTTGGAATGAGTCCTATTCTCTGTTCTGTTGGAATGAGTCCTATTCTCTGTTCTATTGGAATGAGTCCTATTCTCTGTTGGAATGAGTCCTATTCTCTGTTGGAATGAGTCCTATTCTCTGTTGGAATGAGTCCTATTCTCTGTTGGAATGAGTCCTATTCTCTGTTGGAATGAGTCCTATTCTCTGTTGGAATGAGTCCTATTCTTCTGTTGGAATGAGTCCTATTCTCTGTTGGAATGAGTCCTATTCTCTGTTGGAATGAGTCCTATTCTCTATTGGAATGAGTCCTATTCTCTGTTGGAATGAGTCCTATTCTCTGTTGGAATGAGTCCTATTCTCTGTTGGAATGAGTCCTATTCTCTGTTGGAATGAGTCCTATTCTCTGTTGGAATGAGTCCTATTCTCTGTTCTATTGGAATGAGTCCTATTCTCTGTTGGAATGAGTCCTATTCTCTGTTCTATTGGAATGAGTCCTATTCTCTGTTCTATTGGAATGAGTCCTATTCTCTGTTGGAATGAGTCCTATTCTCTGTTGGAATGAGTCCTATTCTCTGTTCTATAGGAATGAGTCCTATTCTCTGTTCTATTGGAATGAGTCCTATTCTCTGTTGGAATGAGTCCTATTCTCTGTTGGAATGAGTCCTATTCTCTGTTCTATAGGAATGAGTCCTATTCTCTGTTCTATTGGAATGAGTCCTATTCTCTGTTCTGTTGGAATGAGTCCTATTCTCTGTTCTATTGGAATGAGTCCTATTCTCTGTTCTATTGGAATGAGTCCTATTCTCTGTTCTGTTGGAATGAGTCCTATTCTCTGTTCTATTGGAATGAGTCCTATCCTCTGTTCTATTGGAATGAGTCCTATTCTCTGTTCTATTGGAATGAGTCCTATTCTCTGTTCTATTGGAATGAGTCCTATTCTCTGTTCTATTGGAATGAGTCCTATTCTCTGTTCTATAGGAATGAGTCCTATTCTCTGTTCTGTTGGAATGAGTCCTATTCTCTGTTCTATTGGAATGAGTCCTATTCTCTGTTGGAATGAGTCCTATTCTCTGTTGGAATGAGTCCTATTCTCTGTTGGAATGAGTCCTATTCTCTGTTGGAATGAGTCCTATTCTCTGTTCTATTGGAATGAGTCCTATTCTCTGTTGGATGGGAATGAGTCCTATTCTCTGTTCTATAGGAATGAGTCCTATTCTCTGTTGGATGGGAATGAGTCCTATTCTCTGTTCTATAGGAATGAGTCCTATTCTCTGTTGGATGGGAATGAGTCCTATTCTCTGTTCTATTGGAATGAGTCCTATTCTCTGTTGGAATGAGTCCTATTCTCTGTTGGAATGAGTCCTATTCTCTGTTGGAATGAGTCCTATTCTCTGTTGGATTGGAATGAGTCCTATTCTCTGTTCTATAGGAATGAGTCCTATTCTCTGTTGGACGGGAATGAGTCCTATTCTCTGTTCTATAGGAATGAGTCCTATTCTCTGTTGGATGGGAATGAGTCCTATTCTCTGTTCTATAGGAATGAGTCCTATTCTCTGTTGGAATGAGTCCTATTCTCTATTGGAATGAGTCCTATTCTCTGTTGGAATGAGTCCTATTCTCTGTTGGAATGAGTCCTATTCTCTATTGGAATGAGTCCTATTCTCTGTTGGATGGGAATGAGTCCTATTCTCTGTTGGAATGAGTCCTATTCTCTGTTGGAATGAGTCCTATTCTCTGTTCTATTGGAATGAGTCCTATTCTCTGTTGGAATGAGTCCTATTCTCTGTTGGATGGGAATGAGTCCTATTCTCTGTTGGATTGGAATGAGTCATATTCTCTGTTCTATAGGAATGAGTCCTATTCTCTGTTGGAATGAGTCCTATTCTCTGTTGGATTGGAATGAGTCCTATTCTCTGTTCTATTGGAATGAGGCCTATTCTCTGTTGGAATGAGTCCTATTCTCTGTTCTATTGGAATGAGTCCTATTCTCTGTTGGAATGAGTCCTATTCTCTGTTGGAATGAGTCCTATTCTCTGTTGGATTGGAATGAGTCCTATTCTCTGTTGGATGGGAATGAGTCCTATTCTCTGTTGGAATGAGTCCTATTATCTGTTGGATGGGAATGAGTCCTATTCTCTGTTGGAATGAGTCCTATTCTCTGTTCTATTGGAATGAGTCCTATTCTCTGTTCTATTGGAATGAGTCCTATTCTCTGTTCTATTGGAATGAGTCCTATTCTCTGTTGGATGGGAATGAGTCCTATTCTCTGTTGGAATGAGTCCTATTCTCTGTTCTATAGGAATGAGTCCTATTCTCTGTTGGAATGAGTCCTATTCTCTGTTGGATGGGAATGAGTCCTATTCTCTGTTGGATTGGAATGAGTCCTATTCTCTGTTCTATTGGAATGAGTCCTATTCTCTGTTGGAATGAGCCTATTCTCTGTTGGAATGAGTCCTATTCTCTGTTGGATTGGAATGAGTCCTATTCTCTGTTCTATTGGAATGAGTCCTATTCTCTGTTGGATGGGAATGAGTCCTATTCTCTGTTGGAATGAGTCCTATTCTCTGTTGGAATGAGTCCTATTCTCTGTTCTATTGGAATGAGTCCTATTCTCTGTTGGAATGAGTCCTATTCTCTGTTCTGTTGGAATGAGTCCTATTCTCTATTGGAATGAGTCCTATTCTCTGTTGGAATGAGTCCTATTCTCTGTTCTGTTGGAATGAGTCCTATTCTCTGTTGGAATGAGTCCTATTCTCTGTTCTGTTGGAATGAGTCCTATTCTCTGTTGGAATGAGTCCTATTCTCTGTGAGTCTATTGGAATGAGTCCTATTCTCTGTTCTATTGGAATGAGTCCTATTCTCTGTTGGAATGAGTCCTATTCTCTGTTGGAATGAGTCCTATTCTCTGTTGGAATGAGTCCTATTCTCTGTTGGAATGAGTCCTATTCTCTGTTGGAATGAGTCCTATTCTCTGTTGGAATGAGTCCTATTCTCTGTTGGAATGAGTCCTATTCTCTGTTGGAATGAGTCCTATTCTCTGTTGGAATGAGTCCTATTCTCTGTTGGAATGAGTCCTATTCTCTATTGGAATGAGTCCTATTCTCTGTTGGAATGAGTCCTATTCTCTGTTGGAATGAGTCCTATTCTCTGTTCTATAGGAATGAGTCCTATTCTCTGTTGGAATGAGTCCTATTCTCTGTTGGAATGAGTCCTATTCTCTATTGGAATGAGTCCTATTCTCTGTTGGAATGAGTCCTATTCTCTGTTCTGTTGGAATGAGTCCTATTCTCTGTTCTATTGGAATGAGTCCTATTCTCTGTTGGAATGAGTCCTATTCTCTGTTGGAATGAGTCCTATTCTCTGTTCTATAGGAATGAGTCCTATTCTCTGTTCTGTTGGAATGAGTCCTATTCTCTGTTCTATTGGAATGAGTCCTATTCTCTGTTGGAATGAGTCCTATTCTCTGTTCTATAGGAATGAGTCCTATTCTCTGTTCTATTGGAATGAGTCCTATTCTCTGTTCTGTTGGAATGAGTCCTATTCTCTGTTCTATAGGAATGAGTCCTATTCTCTGTGTTCTATTGGAATGAGTCCTATTCTCTGTTCTGTTGGAATGAGTCCTATTCTCTGTTCTATTGGAATGAGTCCTATTCTCTGTTCTGTTGGAATGAGTCCTATTCTCTGTTCTATTGGAATGAGTCCTATTCTCTGTTCTATTGGAATGAGTCCTATTCTCTGTTCTATTGGAATGAGTCCTATTCTCTGTTCTATAGGAATGAGTCCTATCCTCTGTTCTGTTGGAATGAGTCCTATTCTCTGTTCTATTGGAATGAGTCCTATTCTCTGTTCTATTGGAATGAATCCTAGTCTCTGTTGGAATGTATTCTCTGAATGAGTCCTATTCTCTGTTGGAATGAGTCCTATTCTCTGTTGGAATGAGTCCTATTCTCTGTTGGAATGAGTCCTATTCT
>NW_024609215.1:95000-100000 GCF_018296145.1 Oncorhynchus tshawytscha | reverse complement strand
GAGGTGAGGGGAGGTTGGTGCTATCTGTCTACTTTGAGGTGAGGGGAGGTTGGTGCTATCTGTCTACTTTGAGGTGAGGGGGTTGGTGCTAGGGGTGAGGTTGGTGCTATCTGTCTACTTTGAGGTGAGGGGAGGGGAGGTTGGTGCTATCTGTCTACTTTGAGGTGAGGGGAGGTTGGTGCTATCTGTCTACTTTGAGGTGAGGGGAGGGGAGGTTGGTGCTATCTGTCTACTTTGAGGTGAGGTGAGGGAGGTTGGTGCTATCTGTCTACTTTGAGGTGAGGGGGGGAGGTTGGTGCTATCTGTCTACTTTGAGGTGAGGTGGAGGGGTGCTAGGTTGGTGCTATCTGTCTACTTTGAGGTGAGGGGAGGTTGGTGCTATCTGTCTACTTTGAGGTGAGGGGGGGAGGTTGGTGCTATCTGTCTACTTTGAGGTGAGGGGAGGGGAGGTTGGTGCTATCTGTCTACTTTGAGGTGAGGGGAGGAGGGGTTGGTGCTATCTGTCTACTTTGAGGTGAGGTGAGGGGAGGTTGGTGCTATCTGTCTACTTTGAGGTGAGGGGAGGTTGGTGCTATCTGTCTACTTTGAGGTGGTGCTAGGGGAGGGGAGGTTGGTGCTATCTGTCTACTTTGAGGTGAGGTGAGGGGAGGTTGGTGCTATCTGTCTACTTTGAGGTGAGGGGAGGGGAGGTTGGTGCTATCTGTCTACTTTGAGGTGAAGGGAGGTTGGTGCTATCTGTCTACTTTGAGGTGAGGGGAGGGGAGGTTGGTGCTATCTGTCTACTTTGAGGTGAGGGGAGGTTGGTGCTATCTGTCTACTTTGAGGTGAGGGGAGGTTGGTGCTATCTGTCTACTTTGAGGGGAGGGGAGGTTGGTGCTATCTGTCTACTTTGAGGTGAGGGGAGGGAGGTTGGTGCTATCTGTCTACTTTGAGGTGAGGGGGGGAGGTTGGTGCTATCTGTCTACTTTGAGGTGAGGGGAGGGGAGGTTGGTGCTATCTGTCTACTTTGAGGTGAGGGGAGGTTGGTGCTGTCTGTCTACTTTGAGGTGAAGGGGAGGTTGGTGCTATCTGTCTACTTTGAGGTGAGGGGAGGGGAGGTTGGTGCTATCTGTCTACTTTGAGGTGAGGGGAGGTTGGTGCTAGGTTGGTGCTATCTGTCTACTTTGAGGTGAGGGGAGGTTGGTGCTATCTGTCTACTTTGAGGTGAGGTGAGGGGAGAGGGGAGGTTGGTGCTATCTGTCTACTTTGAGGTGAGGGGAGGGAGGTTGGTGCTATCTGTCTAATTTGAGGTGAGGGAGGTTGGTGCTATCTGTCTACTTTGAGGTGAGGTGAAGGGAGGTTGGTGCTATCTGTCTACTTTGAGGTGAGGTGAGGGGAGGTTGGTGCTATCTGTCTACTTTGAGGTGAGGGAGGGGAGGTTGGTGCTATCTGTCTACTTTGAGGTGAGGTGAAGGGAAGGGAGGTTGGTGCTATCTGTCTACTTTGAGGTGAGGGGAGGTTGGTGCTATCTGTCTACTTTGAGGTGAGGGAGGGGAGGGGAGGTGCTATCTGTCTACTTTGAGGTGAGGGGAGGGGAGGTTGGTGCTATCTGTCTACTTTGAGGTGAGGTGGAGGGGAGGTTGGTGCTATCTGTCTACTTTGAGGTGAAGGGAGGGGAGGTTGGTGCTATCTGTCTACTTTGAGGGGAGGGAGGTTGGTGTTATCTGTCTACTTTGAGGTGAGGGGAGGTTGGTGCTATCTGTCTACTTTGAGGTGAGGGGAGGTTGGTGCTATCTGTCTACTTTGAGGTGAGGGGAGGTTGGTGCTATCTGTCTACTTTGAGGTGAGGGGGGGGAGGTTGGTGCTATCTGTCTACTTTGAGGTGAGGGGAGGTTGGTGCTATCTGTCTACTTTGAGGTGAGGGAGGGAGGTTGGTGCTATCTGTCTACTTTGAGGTGAGGGGAGGGAGGTTGGTGCTATCTGTCTACTTTGAGGTGAGGGGGGGAGGTTGGTGCTATCTGTCTACTTTGAGGTGAGGGGAGGTTGGTGCTATCTGTCTACTTTGAGGTGAGGGGAGGTTGGTGCTATCTGTCTACTTTGAGGTGAGGGGAGGTTGGTGCTATTTATCTACTTTGAGGTGAGAGGAGGGGACAGTTGATGTTTGGAGATGAGTTTGCCTGATAAACAGAGCGTTTCCTTCTTCTGACTGAGGGACGGACACTACTTGTTCAGTTCTCAGTACGGGGTCTGAGGATGTGCTCTGTACTTTAGGTTAACTACAGGTTGGGGTTTTGGTTGAAGGAGTTTTTGTCCACACCCTTTGGCTTCCCTCTCTGTTGTGGTGCTGGTGGTTCTGAGAAGAGCCCTGTGGTGCTAGTGGTTCTGAGAAGAGCCCTGTGGTGCTGGTGGTTCTGAGAAGAGCCCTGTGGTGCTAGTGGTTCTGAGAAGAGCCCTGTGGTGCTGGTGGTTCTGAGAAGAGCCCTGTGGTGCTAGTGGTTCTGAGAAGAGCCCTGTGGTGCTGGTAGTTCTGAGAAGAGCCCTGTGGTGCTGGTGGTTCTGAGAAGAGCCCTGTGGTGCTGGTAGTTCTGAGAAGAGCCCTGTGGTGCTGGTGGTTCTGAGAAGAGCCCTGTGGTGCTGGTAGTTCTGAGAAGAGTCCTGTGGTGCTGGTAGTTCTGAGAAGAGCCCTGTGGTGCTGGTAGTTCTGAGAAGAGTCCTGTGGTGCTGGTAGTTCAAGAAGAGCCCTGTGGTGCTGGTGGTTCTGAGAAGAGCCCTGTGGTGCTGGTGGTTCTGAGAAGAGCCCTGTGGTGCTAGTGGTTCTGAGAAGAGTCCTGTGGTGCTGGTAGTTCTGAGAAGAGTCCTGTGGTGCTGGTAGTTCTGAGAAGAGTCCTGTGGTGCTGGTGGTTCTGAGAAGAGCCCTGTGGTGCTGGTAGTTCTGAGAAGAGTCCTGTGGTGCTGGTAGTTCTGAGAAGAGCCCTGTGGTGCTGGTGGTTCTGAGAAGAGCCCTGTGGTGCTGGTAGTTCTGAGAAGAGTCCTGTGGTGCTGGTAGTTCTGAGAAGAGCCCTGTGGTGCTAGTAGTTCTGTGGTGCAAGGCTGCCTTAATCGGGAACGGTGGGTTAACTGCCTTGCTCAGAGGCAGAACAACATATTTTTACCTTGTCAGCTTAGGGATTCGATCCAGCAACCTTACAGTTACTAGTCCAACGCTCTAACCACTAGGCTACCTGGTGCCTCTATGTAAGTCTGTCTCTGTCTCTGTCCTGCAGGTGACACGACCTCTTAGTCACACCAAGAGACAGTTTGATGTGGAGGAGGAGGGTGTTGACAAGCTGGCTCTGAGGTGAGTCTGTGTGTCTATGTGTCTGTGTGTGTTTCACAGAGCCAGGTCTACACACAAATAGAGAGTGTGTGTGTTGTGAGTCTGACTCTATCTCTCTGTATGCAGGGTTGACCTGTGGAATGCCAGTAACCTGAAGTTTGGGGATGAGTTCCTGGGAGGGGTCAGAGTTCCTCTGAGGGCCCTGGGACAGGCTGGGGTCCACGACGCATGGTGAGACATGTCTGTCTGTCTGTCTGTCTGTCTGTCTGTCTGTCTGTCTGTCTGTCTGTCTGTCTGTCTGTCTGTCTGCCTGTCTGCCTGTCTGTCTGCCTGTCTGTCTGTCTGTCTGTCTGTCTGTCTGTCTGTCTGTCTGTCTGTCTGTCTGTCTGTCTGTCTGTCTGCCTGTCTGTGTCTCTGTCTGTCTGTCTGTCTGTCTGTCTGTCTGTCTGTCTGTCTGTCTGTCTGTCTGTCTGTCTGTCTGCCTGTCTGTCTGTCTGCCTGTCTGTCTGTCTGTCTGTCTGTCTGTCTGTCTGTCTGTCTGTCTGTCTGTCTCTGTCTGTCTGTCTGTCTGCCTGTCTGTCTGTCTGTCTGTCTGTCTGTCTGTCTGTCTGTCTGTCTGTCTGTCTGTCTGTCTGTCTGTCTGCCTGTCTGTCTGTCTGTCTGTCTGTCTGTCTGTGTCTGGGTCCACAATGCATGGTGAGACATGACAACATCTATCTCTCTTTTTTCACTCCTTTCCTTTCTCTCTCCCTCTCTCTCCATCCTCCCCTCCTTCCTTCCTCTCTCCCTCTTTCTCTCTCTGTCCTCTCTCCATCCTCCTCTCCCCCTATCTCTCTATCCTGCCCCTTCTCTCCATCCTCCCCTCCTTCCTTTCTCTCTCCCTCTCTCTCCATCCTCCCCTCCTTCCTTCCTCTCTCTCTCTTTCTCTCTCTGTCCTCTCTCCATCCTCCTCTCCCCCTATCTCTCCATCCTGCCCCTTCTCTCTATCCTCCCATCCTCCCTCTTCTCTCCATCCTCTCCTCCCTCTTTCTCTCTCCATCCTCCTTTTCTCTCATCCTCACTCTCTCCATCTTCCCCTCTCTCTCTCTCTCCATCCTCCCCCTTCTCTCCATCCTCTCCTCCCTCTTTCTCTCTCATCCTCCTTTTCTCTCATCCTCACTCTCTCCATCTTCCCCTCTCTCTCTCTCTCTCTCCATCCTCCTCCCTCTTTCTCACTCCATCCTCCTTTTCTCTCACCCTCACTCTCTCCATCTTCCTCTCTCTCTCTCTCCATCCTCCTCTCTCTCTCTCTCTCCATCCTCCTCCTCTCTCATCCTCTCATCCTCCTCTCCTCCTTTCTCTCTCCATTTCCTCTCTCTCTCCATCCTCCCCTCTCTCTCTCTCTCTCTCTCTCTCCCATTCTCCCATCTCTCTCTCTCTCCTCCATCCTCCTCTCTCTCTCTCATCCTCCTCTCTCCTCCATCTCCCCTCCCCTCTCTCTCTCCTCCATCCTCCCATCCTCTCTCTCTCTCCCATCCTCCTCTCTCTCCCTCTCACTCTCCATCTTCCTCTCTCTCTCTCTCCATCCTCCTCTCTCTCTTTCTCTCCATCCTCCTCTCTCTCTCTCTCCATCCTCCTTTCTCTCTCATCCTCTCATCCTCCTCTCCTCCTTTCTCTCTCCATTTCCTCTCTCTCTCCATCCTCCCCTCTCTCTCTCTCTCTCTCT
>NW_024609215.1:67500-92500 GCF_018296145.1 Oncorhynchus tshawytscha | reverse complement strand
ACCTAATGTAAAGGGGAGGGGGTACTGTAGATACCTAATGTAAAGGTGAGGGGGGGTACTGTAGATACCTAATGTAAAGGGGGGGGGTACTGTAGATACCTAATGTAAAGGTAGGTGAGGGGGTACTGTAGATACCTAATGTAAAGGTAAGGGGGGGGGGTACTGTAGATACCTAATGTAAAGGGGGGGGTACTGTAGATACCTAATGTAAAGGTGAGGGGGTACTGTAGATACCTAATGTAAAGGGGAGGTACTGTAGATACCTAATGTAAAGGGGAGGGGGGGTACTGTAGATACCTAATGTAAAGGGGAGGGGGGTACTGTAGATACCTAATGTAAAGGGGAGGGGGGTACTGTAGATACCTAATGTAAAGGGGGGGGGTACTGTAGATACCTAATGTAAAGGTGAGGGGGTACTGTAGATACCTAATGTAAAGGGGGTACTGTAGATACCTAATGTAAAGGGGGGGTACTGTAGATACCTAATGTAAAGGGGAGGGGTACTGTAGATACCTAATGTAAAGGGGGGGGGGTACTGTAGATACCTAATGTAAAGGGGAGGGGGGTACTGTAGATACCTAATGTAAAGGGAGGGGGGGGGTACTGTAGATACCTAATGTAAAGGGAGGGGGTACTGTAGATACCTAATGTAAAGGGGAGGGGGTACTGTAGATACCTAATGTAAAGGTGAGGGGGTACTGTAGATACCTAATGTAAAGGGGGGGGTACTGTAGATACCTAATGTAAAGGGGAGGGGGGTACTGTAGATACCTAATGTAAAGGGAGGGGGTACTGTAGATACCTAATGTAAAGGTGAGGGGGTACTGTAGATACCTAATGTAAAGGGGAGGGGGTACTGTAGATACCTAATGTAAAGGGGAGGGGGGTACTGTAGATACCTAATGTAAAGGGGGGGGGGGTACTGTAGATACCTAATGTAAAGGGGGGTAGGGGGGTACTGTAGATACCTAATGTAAAGGGGAGGGGGTACTGTAGATACCTAATGTAAAGGTGAGGGGGGTACTGTAGATACCTAATGTAAAGGGGAGGGGGGGGGGGGGGGTACTGTAGATACCTAATGTAAAGGGGAGGGGGTACTGTAGATACCTAATGTAAAGGGGAGGGGGTACTGTAGATACCTAATGTAAAGGTGAGGGGGTACTGTAGATACCTAATGTAAAGGTGAGGGGGTACTGTAGATACCTAATGTAAAGGGAGGGGGGGGGGTACTGTAGATACCTAATGTAAAGGGAGGGGGGTACTGTAGATACCTAATGTAAAGGGGAGGGGGTACTGTAGATACCTAATGTAAAGGTGAGGGGGGGGGGGGTACTGTAGATACCTAATGTAAAGGTGAGGGGGTACTGTAGATACCTAATGTAAAGGGGAGGGGGTACTGTAGATACCTAATGTAAAGGGGAGGGGGTACTGTAGATACCTAATGTAAAGGGGAGGGGGGGGTACTGTAGATACCTAATGTAAAGGTGAGGGGGGGTACTGTAGATACCTAATGTAAAGGTGAGGGGGGTACTGTAGATACCTAATGTAAAGGTGAGGGGGGTACTGTAGATACCTAATGTAAAGGGGAGGGGGGGGGTACTGTAGATACCTAATGTAAAGGTGAGGGGGGTACTGTAGATACCTAATGTAAAGGGGAGGGGGTACTGTAGATACCTAATGTAAAGGTGAGGGGGTACTGTAGATACCTAATGTAAAGGTGAGGGGGGGTACTGTAGATACCTAATGTAAAGGGGGGGGGTACTGTAGATACCTAATGTAAAGGGGGGGGGTACTGTAGATACCTAATGTAAAGGTGAGGGGGGTACTGTAGATACCTAATGTAAAGGTCAGGGGGTACTGTAGATACCTAATGTAAAGGTGAGGGGGGGTACTGTAGATACCTAATGTAAAGGTGAGGGGGGTACTGTAGATACCTAATGTAAAGGGGAGGGGGTACTGTAGATACCTAATGTAAAGGGGAGAGGGGGTACTGTAGATACCTAATGTAAAGGGGGTAGGGGGGTACTGTAGATACCTAATGTAAAGGGGAGGGGGTACTGTAGATACCTAATGTAAAGGGGGTACTGTAGATACCTAATGTAAAGGTGAGGGGGGGGGTACTGTAGATACCTAATGTAAAGGGGAGGGGGGTACTGTAGATACCTAATGTAAAGGGGAGGGGGTACTGTAGATACCTAATGTAAAGGGGGGGGGTACTGTAGATACCTAATGTAAAGGGGAGGGGGTACTGTAGATACCTAATGTAAAGGGGAGGGGGGTACTGTAGATACCTAATGTAAAGGTGAGGGGGGGGGGTACTGTAGATACCTAATGTAAAGGTGAGGGGGGGCACTGTAGATACCTAATGTAAAGGGGAGGGGGTACTGTAGATACCTAATGTAAAGGGGGGTACTGTAGGTAAAGGGGGGGGGTACTGTAGATACCTAATGTAAAGGGGGGGGGGGGTACTGTAGATACCTAATGTAAAGGGGAGGGGGGTACTGTAGATACCTAATGTAAAGGGGGGGTACTGTAGATACCTAATGTAAAGGGGGGGGTACTGTAGATACCTAATGTAAAGGTGAGGGGGGGGGGTACTGTAGATACCTAATGTAAAGGTGAGGGGGGGGTACTGTAGATACCTAATGTAAAGGGGGGGGGTACTGTAGATACCTAATGTAAAGGGGAGGGGGTACTGTAGATACCTAATGTAAAGGTGAGGGGGGTACTGTAGATACCTAATGTAAAGGTGAGGGGGGCACTGTAGATACCTAATGTAAAGGGGAGGGGGGGGGTACTGTAGATACCTAATGTAAAGGGGGGGGTACTGTAGATACCTAATGTAAAGGGGGTACTGTAGATACCTAATGGGGTACTGTAGATACCTAATGTAAAGGTGAGGGGGTACTGTAGATACCTAATGTAAAGGGGGGTACTGTAGATACCTAATGTAAAGGGGGGGGGGTACTGTAGATACCTAATGTAAAGGTAAGGGGGGTACTGTAGATACCTAATGTAAAGGGGGGGGGGGTACTGTAGATACCTAATGTAAAGGGGAGGGGGGTACTGTAGATACCTAATGTAAAGGTGAGGGGGTACTGTAGATACCTAATGTAAAGGGGGGGGGGTACTGTAGATACCTAATGTAAAGGGGGGGGGTACTGTAGATACCTAATGTAAAGGGGGGGGTACTGTAGATACCTAATGTAAAGGGGGGGGTACTGTAGATACCTAATGTAAAGGGGGGGGGGTACTGTAGATACCTAATGTAAAGGTGAGGGGGGTACTGTAGATACCTAATGTAAAGGGGGGGGGGTACTGTAGATACCTAATGTAAAGGGAGGTACTGTAGATACCTAATGTAAAGGGGAGGGGGGTACTGTAGATACCTAATGTAAAGGTGAGGGGGGTACTGTAGATACCTAATGTAAAGGGGAGGGGGGTACTGTAGATACCTAATGTAAAGGGGAGGGGGGTACTGTAGATACCTAATGTAAAGGGGGGGTACTGTAGATACCTAATGTAAAGGGAGGGGGTACTGTAGATACCTAATGTAAAGGGGGGGGGTACTGTAGATACCTAATGTAAAGGTGAGGGGGGTACTGTAGATACCTAATGTAAAGGGGGGGGTACTGTAGATACCTAATGTAAAGGGGGGGTACTGTAGATACCTAATGTAAAGGGGGGTTCTGTAGATACCTTTAATGTAAAGTTTCCCTCCCAGCCGGTGTCGGCATCAGCCGCTCATATCCTCGGGGAGGTCTGCCGGGAGAAACAGGAAGCAGCGATCCCATTGGTCCGTCTGTTCCTTCACTATGGAAACATCCTGCCTTTCCTCAGTGCCGTCGCCCACGCAGAGGTCAACCGCACACAGTGAGAACACACACACACACACACACACACACACACACACATAGAGGTCAACCGCACACAGTGAGAACACACACACACACACACACACACACACACACACACACACACACATAGAGGTCAACCGCACACAGTGAGAACACACACACACACACACACACACACACACACACACACACACACACACAAGAGGTAAACCGCACACAGTGAGAACACACACACACACACACACACACACACACACACACACACACACACACACACACATAGAGGTAAACCGCACACAGTGAGAACACACACACACACACACACACACACACACACACACACACACACACACACACACACATAGGTAAACCGCACACAGTGAGAACACACACACACACACACACACACACACACAGAGGTCAACCTCACACACTCTTTAAGAAAAGGTTTCCAAAAGGGTTCTGTCCCTATAGGAGAACCTTTTTGGGTTCCAGGTAGTACCCTTTCTGGAAATGGTTCTACCTGAAACCAAGAAGGGTTCTTAAAAGGGTTCCCCTAAGGGGACAGCCGAGGAACCTTTTAGGTTCGAGATAGCACATTTTATTCTAAGAGTGCACAGTAAGATAGACACGCACACACTCTCACACACACACAGTCACACACACACAGTCACACACAGTCACACACACACACAGTCACACACACAGTCACACACAGTCACACACACACACACACAGTCACACACACACACAGTCACACACACACACAGTCACACACAGTCACACACACACACAGTCACACACACACACAGTCTCACACACACACAGTCTCACACACACAGTCACACACACACACAGTCACACACACACACAGTCACACACAGTCACACACACACACAGTCACACACACACACTCTCACACACACACAGTCTCACACACACACAGTCACACACACACACAGGTCAAATGCGCACACGACTAACCACCAACCTAGACTCAGTACTGACCACCATCACAGTACTGACCACCAACCTAGACTCAGTACTGACCACCATCACAGTACTGACCACCAGTCTAGACTCAGTACTGACCACCATCCTAGACTCAGTACTGACCACCAACCTAGACTCAGTACTGACCACCAACCTAGACTCAGTACTGACCACCATCACAGTACTGACCACCAACCTAGACTCAGTACTGACCACCACCCTAGACTCAGTACTGACCACCATCACAGTACTGACCACCAACCTAGACTCAGTACTGACCACCATCCTAGACTCAGTACTGACCACCAACCTAGACTCAGTACTGACCACCATCCTAGACTCAGTACTGACCACCATCTCAGTTCTGACCACCAACCTAGACTCAGTACTGGCCACCAACCTAGACTCAGTACTGACCACCATCACAGTACTGACCACCAACCTAGACTCAGTACTGACCACCATCCTAGACTCAGTACTGACCACCAACCTAGACGCAGTACTGACCACCATCACAGTACTGACCACCAACCTAGACTCAGTACTGACCACCAACCTAGACTCAGTACTGACCACCATCCTAGACTCAGTACTGACCACCATCTCAGTACTGACCACCAACCTAGACTCAGTACTGGCCACCAACCTAGACTCAGTACTGACCACCATCACAGTACTGACCACCAACCTAGACTCAGTACTGACCACCATCACAGTACTGACCACCATCCTAGACTCAGTACTGACCACCATCCTAGACTCAGTACTGACCACCAACCTAGACTCAGTACTGACCACCAACCTAGACTCAGTACTGACCACCATCCTAAACTCAGTACTGACCACCAACCTAGACTCAGTACTGACCACCAACCTAGACTCAGTACTGACCACCATCCTAGACTCAGTACTGACCACCATCCTAGACTCAGTACTGACCACCATCACAGTACTGACCACCAACCTAGACTCAGTACTGACCATCAACTTAGACTCAGTACTGACCACCATCCTAGACTCAGTACTGACCACCAACCTAGACTCAGTACTGACCACCATCACAGTACTGACCACCAACCTAGACTCAGTACTGACCACCATCACAGTACTGACCACCATCCTAGACTCAGTACTGACCACCATCCTAGACTCAGTACTGACCACCAACCTAGACTCAGTACTGACCACCAACCTAGACTCAGTACTGACCACCATCCTAAACTCAGTACTGACCACCAACCTAGACTCAGTACTGACCACCAACCTAGACTCAGTACTGACCACCATCACAGTACTGACCACCAACCTAGACTCAGTACTGACCACCAGTAGACTCAGTACTGACCACCATCCTAGACTCAGTACTGACCACCATCCTAGACTCAGTACTGACCACCATCACAGTACTGACCACCAACCTAGACTCAGTACTGACCATCAACTTAGACTCAGTACTGACCACCAACCTAGACTCAGTACTGACCACCAACCTAGACTCAGTACTGACCACCAACCTAGACTCAGTACTGACCACCAACCTAGACTCAGTACTGACCACCAACCTAGACTCAGTACTGACCACCATCACAGTACTGACCATCAACCTAGACTCAGTACTGACCACCATCCTAGACTCAGTACTGACCACCAACCTAGACTCAGTACTGACCACCATCACAGTACTGACCACCAACCTAGACTCAGTACTGACCACCAACCTAGACTCAGTACTGACCACCAACCTAGACTCAGTACTGACCACCAACTTAGACTCAGTACTGACCACCAACCTAGACTCAGTACTGACCACCAACCTAGACTCAGTACTGACCACCATCACAGTACTGACCATCAACCTAGACTCAGTACTGACCACCAACCTAGACTCAGTACTGACCACCATCACAGTACTGACCACCAACCTAGACTCAGTACTGACCACCAACCTAGACTCAGTACTGACCACCAACCTAGACTCAGTACTGACCACCAACTTAGACTCAGTACTGACCACCATCTGTAGGGACCCTAACTCTCTCCTCCTCCCCTCTGTAGGGACCCTAACTCTCTCCTCCTCCCCTCTGTAGGGACCCTAACTCTCTCCTCCTCCCATCTGTAGGGACCCTAACTCTCTCCTCCTCCCCTTTGTAGGGACCCTAACTGTCTCCTCCTCCCATCTGTAGGGACCCTAACTCTCTCCTCCTCCCATCTGTAGGGACCCTAACTCTCTCCTCCTCCCCTCTGTAGGGACCCTAACTCTCTCCTCCTCCCATCTGTAGGGACCCTAACTCTCTCCTCCTCCCCTCTGTAGGGACCCTAATACCATCTTCAGAGGGAACTCTCTAACATCTAAGTGTATCGATGAGACCATGAAGCTGGCTGGGAACCACTACCTCCAGGTCACCTTGAGATCCATGATAGATGAAGTAGGTACCATCCCTCTCTCTCTCTCCCTCTTTCTTTCTCTCTCTCTCTCTCTCTCTCTCTCTCTCTCTCTCTCTCTCACTCTCTCTCTCACTCTCTCTCTCTCTCTCTCTTCTCTCTCCCTTACCTCTCTCTCTCCCTCTCTCTCTCACTCTCTCTCCCTCTCTCTCTCTCTCTCTCTCTCTCTCTCTCTCTCTCTTTCAATTCAATTCAAGGGGCTTTATTGGCATGGGAAACATCTCTCTATAAAGAGTTTGTCAGTAACAGTGGTTATGTTTTTGTCTCCAGATCTGTACGGACCACAAGCCCTGTGAGATCGACCCGGTCAAGCTCAAAGAGTCAGAAAACCTAGAGACCAACAGGTGAGTGGTGTGTGTGTGTGTGTGTGTGTGTGTGTGTGTGTGTGTGTGTGTGTGTGTGTGTAGCCTGTAGTAGTGGTGAGACCTAGCCTGGTTCTAACCCTGTGGTTTTGACCCTGTGGTTCTAACCCTGTGGTTCTAACCCTATGGTTCTAACCCTATGGTTCTAACCCTGTGGTTCTAACCCTGTGGTTCTAACCCTATGGTTCTAACCCTGTGGTTCTAACCCTGTGGTTCTAACCCTATGGTTCTAACCCTATGGTTCTAACCCTGTGGTTCTAACCCTATGGTTCTAACCCTATGGTTCTAACCCTGTGGTTCTAACCCTGTGGTTCTAACCCTATGGTTCTAACCCTGTGGTTCTAACCCTATGGTTCTAACCCTATGGTTCTAACCCTGTGGTTCTAACCCTGTGGTTCTGACCCTGTGGTTCTAACCCTATGGTTCTAACCCTATGGTTCTAACCCTGTGGTTCTAACCCTGTGGTTCTAACCCTATGGTTCTAACCCTATGGTTCTAACCCTGTGGTTCTGACCCTGTGGTTCTAACCCTATGGTTTTAACCCTATGGTTCTAACCCTGTGGTTCTAACCCTGTGGTGACCCTGTGGCTTCTCAGGAGAACCTGCGTCAGTATGTCGACCGGATCTTCAACATGATCACAACGTCAGGCGTGCGTTGTCCCACCGTCATGTGTGATATTTTCTTCTCACTCAGAGAATCTGCTGCAACACGTTTCGAAGGTAACCAACTATACCACCCAATCCTGTAGAGTGGTGACCTCTCCATTTCTCTGCTCTCTCTCCCTCTCCCCAACCCCTCTCTCCCCTTCTCTCTCTCTCTCTCTCTTTCTCTCTCCCTCTCTTTCTCTCCCTCTCTCTCCCCTCTCTCTCCCTCTGTCTCTCTCTCCCCCTCTCTTTCTCTCCTCCCTCTCTCCTCCCCTTCTCTCTCTCTCTCTTTCTCTCTCCCTCTCTCTCTCTCTCTCTCTCTTTTCTCTCCTCCCTCTCTTTCTCTCCCTCTCTCTCCCTCTGTCTCTCTCTCCCCCTCTCTTTCTCTCTTTCTCTCCTCCCTCTCTCTCTCTCTCTCTTTCTCTCCTCCCTCTCTCTCTCTCTCTCCCTCTCTCCTCCCTCTCCCCAACCCCTCTCCCCCTCTCTTTCTCTCCTCCCTCTCCCCAACCCCTCTCTCCCCCTCTCTGTCTCTCTCTCCTCTCTCCTCCCCTCTCCCCAACCCCTCTCTCCCCTCTCTTTCTCTCCTCCCTCTCCCCAACCCCTCTCTCCCCCTCTCTTTCTCTCCTCCCTCTCCCCAACCCCTCTCTCCCCCTCTCTTTCTCTCCTCCCTCTCTCCTCCCCTTCTCTCTCTCTTTCTCTCTCTCCCTCTCTCCTCCCCTTCTCTCTCTCTCTGTCTCTCTCTCCCTCTGTCTCTCTCTCCCTCTGTCTCTCTCTCTCTCCCCTCTCTCTCCCCACCCCCTCTCTCCCTCTCTCCTCCCTCTCCCCACCCCCCTCTCTCCCTCTCTCTTTCTCTCCTCCCTCTCTTTCTCTCCTCCCTCTCTCTCCTCCCCTTCTCTCTCTCTCTCTTTCTCTCCTCCCTCTCTTTCTCTCCCTCTCACTCTCTCTCTTTCTCTTTCTCTCTGTCTCTGTGATGTCTCTGTGATGTTGTTAAAGACTTGTTTCCTGTTTACTTCCTGTCTTTATCATTGGGTTTTTCTTCTCCAGTAGGTGGAACCTCTAGTCTGATAGGCTGCACTGCCCCCTGCTGCACTGTGCTAACATCCCCTCTCTGTGTTTCTGTAGTCGACCAGGATGTGAGGTACACAGCGGTCAGTAGTTTCATCTTCCTGCGATTCTTCGCCCCGGCCATCCTCTCTCCCAACCTGTTCCAGCTGCGACCGCATCACCCTGTGAGAACACACTTCTAGCTCCTTGAGTGTTTAAAACAGAATTCCCCCTGCTGTGGGTCACAGTGTTTACTACAGAATTCCCCTGCTGTGGGTCACAGTGTTTACTACAGAATTCACCCTGCTGTGGGTCACAGTGTTTACTACAGAATTCACCCTGCTGTGGGTCACAGTGTTTACTACAGAATTCCCCCTGCTGTGGGTCACAGTGTTTACTACAGAATTCCCCTGCTGTGGGTCACAGTGTTTACTACAGAATTCACCCTGCTGTGGGTCACAGTGTTTAAACAGAATTCCCCTGCTGTGGGTCACAGTGTTTACTACAGAATTCCCCTGCTGTGGGTCACAGTGTTTACTACAGAATTCACCCTGCTGTGGGTCACAGTGTTTACTACAGAATTCACCCTGCTGTGGGTCACAGTGTTTACTACAGAATTCACCCTGCTGTGGGTCACAGTGTTTACTACAGAATTCACCCTGCTGTGGGTCACAGTGTTTACTACAGAATTCACCCTGCTGTGGGTCACAGTGTGTTAGTGGGTTGTGGGTCACAGTGTGTTAGTGGGTTGTGGGTCACAGTGTGTTAGTGGGTTGTGGGTCACAGTGTTTACTACAGAATTCACCCTGCTGTGGGTCACAGTGTTTACTACAGAATTCACCCTGCTGTGGGTCACAGTGTTTACTACAGAATTCACCCTGCTGTGGGTCACAGTGTTTACTACAGAATTCACCCTGCTGTGGGTCACAGTGTTTACTACAGAATTCACCCTGCTGTGGGTCACAGTGTGTTAGTATGTTGTGGTTAACAGTGTGTTAGTATGTTGAGGGTCACAGTGTGTTAGTATGTTGAGGGTCACAGTGTGTTAGTATGTTGTGGTTAACAGTGTGTTAGTATGCTGTGGGTCGGTAGTGTTCTAACCTTAGTCCGTCTCCTCCTCAGGACCCCGCCACGTCTCGGACCCTCACCCTCATCTCAAAGACCATCCAGACCCTGGGTAGCCTGGCCAAGTCCAAGTCAGCTAGTTTTAAAGAGACTTACATGGCGGCCTTCTACGATTACTTCAACGAGCAGAAGTATGGCGACGCTGTGAAGAACGTGAGTCTCTGCTCTGTGGCTGGGAGAACGAGAGTCTCTGCTCTGTGGCTGGGAGAATGAGAGTCTCTGCTCTGTGGCTGGGAGAACGAGAGTCTGCTCTGTGGCTGGGAGAACGAGAGTCTCTGCTCTGTGGCTGGGAGAATGAGAGTCTCTGCTCTGTGGCTGGGAGAACGAGAGTCTCTGCTCTGTGGCTGGGAGAACGAGAGTCTCTGCTCTGTGGCTGGGAGAACGAGAGTCTCTGCTCTGTGGCTGGGAGAACGAGAGTCTCTGCTCTGTGGCTGGGAGAACGAGAGTCTCTGCTCTGTGGCTGGGAGAATGAGAGTCTCTGCTCTGTGGCTGGGAGAACGAGAGTCTCTGCTCTGTGGCTGGGAGAACGAGAGTCTCTGCTCTGTGGCTGGGAGAACGAGAGTCTCTGCTCTGTGGCTGGGAGAACGAGAGTCTCTGCTCTGTGGCTGGGAGAACGAGAGTCTCTCTGTGGCTGGGAGAACGAGAGTCTCTGCTCTGTGGCTGGGAGAAAGAGAGTCTCTGCTCTGTGGCTGGGAGAACGAGAGTCTCTGCTCTGTGGCTGGGAGAACGAGAGTCTCTGCTCTGTGGCTGGGAGAACGAGAGTCTCTGCTCTGTGGCTGGGAGAACGAGAGTCTCTGCTCTGTGGCTGGGAGAACGAGAGTCTCTGCTCTGTGGCTGGGAGAACGAGAGTCTCTGCTCTGTGGCTGGGAGAACGAGAGTCTCTGCTCTGTGGCTGGGAGAATGAGAGTCTCTGCTCTGTGGCTGGGAGAACGAGAGTCTCTGCTCTGTGGCTGGGAGAACGAGAGTCTCTGCTCTGTGGCTGGGAGAATGAGAGTCTCTGCTCTGTGGCTGGGAGAACGAGAGTCTCTGCTCTGTGGCTGGGAGAACGAGAGTCTGCTCTGTGGCTGGGAGAACGAGAGTCTCTGCTCTGTGGCTGGGAGAACGAGAGTCTCTGCTCTGTGGCTGGGAGAATGAGAGTCTCTGCTCTGTGGCTGGGAGAATGAGAGCTCTATAGTCCTGGTACTGACCAGCCCCCAGTGATCAGAATGAGAGCTCTACGGTTCTGGTACTGACCAGCCCCCAGTGATCAGAATGAGAGCTCTAAGGTTCTGGTACTGACCAGCCCCCCGGTGATTAGTCAGTGTGGATAGTCTTTGGGAGAAGGAGAGAAGAAGTTGATAGCGATTTTACAGATTTATGGCCAGGGGATAGAGGCGGTTTAGGAGTCTGTTTGTCTGAACCTTGATGCACCGGTACCGCCTGCAGGACAGGAGCAGGGAGAACAGTCCTTGTCTTATGGCCAGGGGATAGAAGTGGTTTAGGAGTCTGTTTGTCTGAACCTTGATGCACCGGTACCGCCTGCAGGACAGGAGCAGGGAGAACAGCCCTTGTCTTATGGCCAGGGATAGAAGCGGTTTAGGAGTCTGTTTGTCTGAACCTTGATGCACCGGTACCGCCTGCAGGACAGGAGCATGGAGAACAGTCCTTGTCTTATGGCCAGGGGATAGAAGCGGTTTAGGAGTCTGTTTGTCTGAACCTTGATGCACCGGTACCGCCTGCAGGACAGGAGCAGGGAGAACAGTCCTTGTCTTATGGCCAGGGGATAGAAGCGGTTTAGGAGTCTGTTTGTCTGAACCTTGATGCACCGGTACCGCCTGCAGGACAGGAGCGTGGAGAACAGTCCTTGTCTCGGGTGGCTGGAGGCTTTGGCAATTTTTCAGACACTGGCTGTACGTCCTGGATGTCTGGGAACTCACCCCAGCTCACCCCCAGCTCACCCCCAGCTCACCCCCCAGCTCACCCCACGGCTCATCCCCCAGCTCACCCCCAGCTCACCCCCCAGCTCACCCCCAGCTCACGCCACAGCTCATCCCCCAGCTCACCCCCAGCTCACCCCCAGCTCACCCCACAGCTCATCCCCCAGCTCACCCCCCAGCTCACCACCAGCTCACCCCCAGCTCACCACCAGCTCAACCCCAGCGCACCCCCAGCTCACCCCCAGCTCATCCCCCAGCTCACCACCAGCTCACCCCCAGCGCACCCCACAGCTCACCCCCAGCTCATCACTCTCTGTAGGGCCTTCCGGTCGAGAGCGGTGCAGTTACCAGACGGTGATACAACCAGTCAGGATGCTCTCGATGGTGCAGCTGTAAAAGTTCCTGAAGGATCTGCATTGGCCATGCCAAATGGTTTCAGCCTCCTGAGGGAGAAGAGGTGTTGTCGTGTCTTCTTCACGGCGGTTCTGGTGTGAGAGGACCCATGTGAAGTCCTCAGTGATGTGGACAACGAGGACCTTGAAGATCTTGACCATCTCCCCTGCGGCTCCGTCGACGGGGTGGGGGGGGGGTGAATCCTCCCACCGTTTCCTGTAGTCCACCATCAGCTTGCTGACGCTGAGAGAGAGGTTGTTGTCATGGCACCACACTGTCAGGGTCTCCTCCCTATAGGCTGTCTCCTCCCTGTCGGTGATCAGGCCCTACCACCAGGTCTCCTCCCTCCTCTGTCTCCTCCCTGTCTGTGATCAGGCCCTACCACCAGGTCTCTGACCTCCTCCCTATAGGCTGTCTCTTCCCTGTCGGTGATCAGGCCCTACCACCAGGTCTCCTCCCTCCTCTGTCTCCTCCCTGTCGGTGATCAGGCCCTACCACCAGGTCTCCTCCCTCCTCTGTCTCCTCCCTGTCGGTGATCAGGCCCTACCACCAGGTCTCCTCCCTCCTCTGTCTCCTCCCTGTCTGTGATCAGGCCCTACCACCAGGTCTCCTCCCTCCTCTGTCTCCTCCCTGTCGGTGATCAGGCCCTACCACCAGGTCTCCTCCCTCCTCTGTCTCCTCCCTGTCGGTGATCAGGCCCTACCACCAGGTCTCCTCCCTCCTCTGTCTCTGTCTGTGATCAGGCCCTACCACCAGGTCTCCTCCCTGTCGGTGATCAGGCCCTACCACCAGGTCTCCTCCCTCCTCTGTCTCCTCCCTGTCGGTGATCAGGCCCTACCACCAGGTCTCCTTCCTCCTCTGTCTCCTCCCTGTCGGTGATCAGGCCCTACCACCAGGTCTCTGACCTCCTCCCTATAGGCTGTCTCATCGCTGTCGGTGATCAGGCCCTACCACCAGTTCTCTGACCTCCTCCCTATAGGCTGTCTCCTCCCTGTCGGTGATCAGGCCCTACCACCAGGTTTCCTCCCTCCTCTGTCTCCTCCCTGTCGGTGATCAGGCCCTACCACCAGGTCTCCTCCCTCCTCTGTCTCCTCCCTGTCGGTGATCAGGCCCTACCACCAGGTCTCCTCCCTCCTCTGTCTCCTCCCTGTCTGTGATCAGGCCCTACCACCAGGTCTCCTCCCTGTCGGTGATCAGGCCCTACCACCAGGTCTCCTCCGTCCTCTGTCTCCTTCCTGTCAGTGATCAGGCCTACCACCAGGTCTCCTTCCTCCTCTGTCTCCTCCCTGTCGGTGATCAGGCCCTACCACCAGGTCTCCTCCCTCCTCTGTCTCCTCCCTGTCGGTGATCAGGCCCTACCACCAGGTCTCCTCCCTCCTCTGTCTCCTCCCTGTCGGTGATCAGGCCCTACCACCAGGTCTCCTCCCTCCTCTGTCTCCTCCCTGTCTGTGATCAGGCCCTACCACCAGGTCTCCTCCCTGTCGGTGATCAGGCCCTACCACCAGGTCTCCTCCCTCCTCTGTATCCTCCCTGTCGGTGATCAGGCCCTACCACCAGGTCTCCTCCCTCCTCTGTCTCCTCCCTGTCGGTGATCAGGCCCTACCACCAGGTCTCTGACCTCCTCCCTATAGGCTGTCTCCACCCTGTCGGTGATCAGGCCCTACCACCAGGTCTCTGACCTCCTCCCTCCTCTGTCTCCTCCCTGTCGGTGATCAGGCCCTACCACCGTTGTGTCGTCCAGCATATTTGATGATGGAGTTGGAGTCGTGCATGGCCACACAGTTGTGGGTAAACAGGGGTTACAGGAGGGGGCTAAGCATACACCCCTGGGGGGCCCCCGTGTTGAGAGTCAGCGTGGCGGAGGTGACGTTGCCTAGGCTCTGGTCAGAAGTAGTGCACTACATAGTGAAGAGGGTGTGATTTGGCATAGGTAGCATAAGCGATTTCAGAGCGTTGGGCCAGTAGCCTGAAAGGTCACCAGTTCGAATCCCGAGATGACTAGGTCAAAAATCTGCCGATGTGCCCTTGAGCAAGGCACGTAAAAACTAATTGCTATTGTAAGTCGCTCTGGATAAGAGAGTCTATTAAAATGACTAAAATGTCAAATTTAAATTTGAGATGCGCCCTCTGTCTGTCTGTCTGTAGTTCCTGGACCTAATCTCGTCGTCAGGGAGATGGAACCAGAAGAGTATCGAGACTCCCATCATGCTGAAAGAGGGGTAAGAGAGAGAACACAGGGGAGAACACAGGGGGTAACACTGAGGGGTTAGGGGTAAGAGAGAGAACACAGGGGGTAACACTGAGGGGGTTAGGGGTAAGAGAGAGAACACAGGGGGTAACACTGAGGGGTTAGGGGTAAGAGAGAGAACACAGGGGGTAACACTGAGGGGGTTAGGGGTAAGAGAGAACACAGGGGGTAACACTGAGGGGGTTAGGGGTAAGAGAGAGAGAACACAGGGGGTAACACTGAGGGGTTAGGGGGTAAGAGAGAGAGAACACAGGGGTAACACTGAGGGGGTTAGGGGTAAGAGAGAGAACACAGGGGGTAACACTGAGGGGTTGGGGGTAAGAGAGAGAACACAGGGGTAACACTGAGGGGTTAGGGGTAAGAGAGAGAACACAGGGGTAACACTGAGGGGTTAGGGGTAAGAGAGAGAACACAGGGGTAACACTGAGGGGTTAGGGGGGGTAACACTGAGAGAGAACACAGGGGTAACACTGAGGGGGTTAGGGGTAAGAGAGAGAACACAGGGGGTAACACTGAGGGGTTAGGGGTAAGAGAGAGAACACAGGGGGTAACACTGAGGGGTTAGGGGTAAGAGAGTGAGAACACAGGGGTAACACTGAGGGGGTTAGGGGTAAGAGAGAGAGAACACAGGGGTAACACTGAGGGGGTTGGGGGTAAGAGAGAGAGAACACAGGGGGTAACACTGAGGGGGTTGGGGTACTGAGACCTAGAACAATTTCTAACAATCTGCCCCAGACTCACTACTGAACCTATTTAACAAGGTTTCTATACAGTAGTATTGGATCAGGCCCCAGACTCACTACTGAACCTATATAACCTGGTATCTCTACAGTAGTATTGGATCAGGCCCCAGACTCACTACTGATCCTATATAACCTGGTATCTCTACAGTAGTATTGGATCAGGGCCCAGACTCACTACTGAACCTATGTAACCTGGTATATCTACAGTAGTATTGGATCAGTCCCCAGACTCACCACTGAACCTATATAACCTGGTATCTCTACAGTAGTATTGGATCAGGCCCCAGACTCACTACTGAACCTATATAACCTGGTATCTCTACAGTAGTTTTGGATCAGGGCCCAGACTCACTACTGAACCTATATAACCTGGTATCTCTACAGTAGTATTGGATCAGGGCCCAGACTCACTACTGAACCTATATAACCTGGTATCTCTACAGTAGTATTGGATCAGGCCCCAGACTCACTACTGAACCTATATAACCTGGTATCTCTACAGTAGTATTGGATCAGGGCCCCAGACTCACTACTGAACCTATATAACCTGGTATCTCTACAGTAGTTTTGGATCAGGGCCCAGACTCACTACTGAACCTATATAACCTGGTATCTCTACAGTAGTATTGGATCAGGGCCCAGACTCACTACTGAACCTATATAACCTGGTATCTCTACAGTAGTATTGGATCAGGGCCCAGACTCACTACTGAACCTATATAACCTGGTATCTCTACAGTAGTATTGGATCAGGGCCCAGACTCACTACTGAACCTATATAACCTGGTATCTCTACAGTAGTATTGGATCAGGCCCCAGACTCACTACTGAACCCATATAACCTGGTATCTCTACAGTAGTATTGGATCAAATCAAATCAAATCAAATTTATTTATATAGCCCTTCGTACATCAGCTGATATCTCAAAGTGCTGTACAGAAACCCAGCCTAAAACCCCAAACAGCAAGCAATGCAGGTGTAGAAGCACGGTGGCTAGGAAAAACTCCCTAGAAAGGCCAAAACCTAGGAAGAAACCTAGAGAGGAACCAGGCTATGTGGGGTGGCCAGTCCTCTTCTGGCTGTGCCGGGTGGAGATTATAACAGAACATGGCCAAGATGTTCAAATGTTCATAAATGACCAGCATGGTCGAATAATAATAAGGCAGAACAGTTGAAACTGGAGCAGCAGCACAGTCAGGTGGAAGTTGAAACTGGAGCAGCAGCATGGCCAGGTGGACTGGGGACAGCAAGGAGTCATCATGTCAGGTAGTCCTGGGGCATGGTCCTAGGGCTCAGGTCAGTTGAAACTGGAACAGCAGCATGGCCAGGTGGACTGGGGACAGCAAGGAGTCATCATGTCAGGTAGTCCTGGAGCTCAGGTCCTAGGGCTCAGGTCCTCCGAGAGAGAGAAAGAAAGAGAGAAGGAGAGAATTAGAGAACGCACACTTAGATTCACACAGGACACCGAATAGGATAGGAGAAGTACTCCAGATATAACAAACTGACCCCAGCCCCCCGACACATAAACTACTGCAGCATAAATACTGGAGGCTGAGACAGGAGGGGTCAGGAGACACTGTGGCCCCATCCGAGGTCACCCCCGGACAGGGCCAAACAGGAAGGATATAACCCCACCCACTTTGCCAAAGCACAGCCCCCACACCACTAGAGGGATATCTTCAACCACCAACTTACCATCCTGAGACAAGGCTGAGTATAGCCCACAAAGATCTCCGCCACGGCACAACCCAAGGGGGCGCCAACCCAGACAGGATGACCACAACAGTGAATCAACCCACTCAGGTGACGCACCCCCTCCAGGGACGGCATGAGAGAGCCCCAGTAAGCCAGTGACCCAGCCCCTGTAATAGGGTTAGAGGGAGAGAATCCCAGTGGAAAGAGGGGAACCGGCCAGGCAGAGACAGCAAGGGCGGTTCGTTGCTCCAGAGCCTTTCCGTTCACCTTCCCACTCCTGGGCCAGACTACACTCAATCATATGACCCACTGAAGAGATGAGTCTTCAGTAAAGACTTAAAGGTTGAGACCGAGTTTGCGTCTCTGACATGGGTAGGCAGACCGTTCCATAAAAATGGAGCTCTATAGGAGAAAGCCCTGCCTCCAGCTGTTTGCTTAGAAGTTCTAGGGACAATTAGGAGGGCCTGCGTCTTGTGACCGTAGCGTACGTGTAGGTATGTACGGCAGGACCAAATCAGAGAGATAGGTAGGAGCAAGCCCATGTAATGCTTTGTAGGTTAGCAGTAAAACCTTGAAATCAGCCCTTGCTTTGACAGGAAGCCAGTGTAGAGAGGCTAGCACTGGAGTAATATGATCAATTTTTTTGGTTCTAGTCAGGATTCTAGCAGCCGTATTTAGCACTAACTGAAGTTTATTTAGTGCTTTATCCGGGTATCCGGAAAATAGAGCATTGCAGTAGTCTAACCTAGAAGTGACAAAAGCATGGATTAATTTTTCTGCATCATTTTTGGACAGAAAGTTTCTGATTTTTGCAATGTTACGTAGATGGAAAAAAAGATGTCCTTGAAATGGTCTTGATATGTTCTTCAAAAGAGAGATCAGGGTCCAGAGTAACGCCGAGGTCCTTCACAGTTTTATTTGAGATGACTGTACAACCATTAAGATTAATTGTCAGATTCAACAGAATATCTCTTTGTTTCTTGGGACCTAGAACAAGCATCTCTGTTTTGTCCGAGTTTAAAAGTAGAAAGTTTGCAGCCATCCACTTCCTTATGTCTGAAACACATGCTTCTAGCGAGGGCAATTTTGGGGCTTCACCATGTTTCATTGAAATGTACAGCTGTGTGTCATCCGCATAGCAGTGAAAGTTTACATTATGTTTTCGAATAACATCCCCAAGAGGTAAAATATATAGTGAGAACAATAGTGGTCCTAAAACGGAACCTTGAGGAACACCGAAATTTACAGTTGATTTGTCAGAGGACAAACCATTCACAGAGACAAACTGATATCTTTCCGACAGATAAGATCTAAACCAGGCCAGAACTTGTCCGTGTAGACCAATTTGGGTTTCCAATCTCTCCAAAAGAATGTGGTGATCGATGGTATCAAAAATCAGGGCCCAGACTCACTACTGATCCTATATAACCTGGTATCTCTACAGTAGTTTTGGATCAGGGCCCAGACTCACTACTGAACCTATATAACCTGGTATCTCTACAGTAGTATTGGATCAGGCCCCAGACTCACTACTGAACCTATATAACCTGGTATCTCTACAGTAGTATTGGATCAGGGCCCAGACTCACTACTGAACCTATATAACCTGGTATCTCTACAGTAGTATTGGATAAGGCCCCAGACTCACTACTGAACCTATATAACCTGGTATCTCTACAGTAGTATTGGATCAGGGCCCAGACTCACTACTGAACCCATATAACCTGGTATCTCTACAGTAGTATTGGATCAGGCCCCAGACTCACTACTGAACCTATATAACCTGGTATCTCTACAGTAGTATTGGATCAGGCCCCAGACTCACTACTGAACCTATATAACCTGGTATCTCTACAGTAGTTTTGGATCAGGGCCCAGACTCACTACTGAACCTATATAACCTGGTATCTCTACAGTAGTATTGGATCAGGCCCCAGACTCACTACTGAACCTATATAACCTGGTATCTCTACAGTAGTATTGGATCAGGGCCCAGACTCACTACTGAACCTATATAACCTGGTATCTCTACAGTAGTATTGGATCAGGGCCCCAGACTCACTACTGAACCTATATAACCTGGTATCTCTACAGTAGTATTGGATCAGGGCCCAGACTCACTACTGAACCTATATAACCTGGTATCTCTACAGTAGTATTGGATCAGGCCCGTCCTGCCTGTCCTTCACCTCGTGTGTTTCTCTGAAGACCTCTCTGTCTGATTATCTCTCCTGGCGATCTCTTCCTCCTTCAGTCAGTCACTCATTTCTTCTTCTCTCCAGGTTCATGATCAAGCGAGCCCAGGGAGGAACCGTTTTGGGATGAAGAACTTCAAGAAGAGGTGGTTTCGCCTCACTAACCATGAGTTTACCTACCACAAAACCAAAGGTAATGGCTGGAGGTTTGTGGGGCTCTTCAACAGGTTGTCAGGCCTGGTTCTACGTCTGGTCTGTCTGTGTGCTCAAGATCTCGTTATATGGTATCCACCGTGTGTTATAGAGGTGTAGTTAGATGGTATCCACCGTGTGTTATAGAGGTGTAGTTAGATGGTATCCACTATGTGTTATAGAGGTGTAGTTAGATGGTATCCACTATGTGTTATAGAGGTGTAGTTAGATGCTATCCACTATGTGTTATAGAGGTGTAGTTAGATGGTATCCACTATGTGTTATAGAGGTGTAGTTAGATGGTATCCACTGTGTGTTATAGAGGTGTAGTTAGATGGTATCCACTATGTGTTATAGAGGTGTAGTTAGATGGTATCCACTGTGTGTTATAGAGGTGTAGTTAGATGGTATCCACTATGTGTTATAGAGGTGTAGTTAGATGGTATCCACTATGTGTTATAGAGGTGTAGTTAGATGGTATCCACTATGTGTTATAGAGGTGTAGTTAGATGGTATCCACTATGTGTTATAGAGGTGTAGTTATATGGTATCCACTGTGTGTTATAGAGGTGTAGTTAGATGGTATCCACTATGTGTTATAGAGGTGTAGTTAGATGGTATCCACTGTGTGTTATTGAGGTGTAGTTAGATGGTATCCACTATGTGTTATAGAGGTGTAGTTAGATGGTATCCACTATGTGTTATAGAGGTGTAGTTAGATGGTATCCACTATGTGTTATAGAGGTGTAGTTAGATGGTATCCACTGTGTGTTATAGAGGTGTAGTTAGATGGTATCCACTATGTGTTATAGAGGTGTTAGATGGTATCCACTATGTGTTATAGAGGTGTAGTTAGATGGTATCCACTGTGTGTTATAGAGGTGTAGTTAGATGGTATCCACTGTGTGTTATAGAGGTGTAGTTAGATGGTATCCACTGTGTGTTATAGAGGTGTAGTTAGATGGTATCCACTATGTGTTATAGAGGTGTAGTTAGATGGTATCCACTATGTGTTATAGAGGTGTAGTTAGATGGTATCCACTATGTGTTATAGAGGTGTAGTTAGATGGTATCCACTATGTGTTATAGAGGTGTAGTTAGATGGTATCCACTATGTGTTATAGAGGTGTAGTTAGATGGTATCCACTATGTGTTATAGAGGTGTAGTTATATGGTATCCACTGTGTGTTATAGAGGTGTAGTTAGATGGTATCCACTATGTGTTATAGAGGTGTAGTTAGATGGTATCCACTGTGTGTTATAGAGGTGTAGTTAGATGGTATCCACTATGTGTTATAGAGGTGTAGTTAGATGGTATCCACTATGTGTTATAGAGGTGTAGTTAGATGGTATCCACTATGTGTTATAGAGGTGTAGTTAGATGGTATCGACTGTGTGTTATAGAGGTGTAGTTAGATGGTATCCACTATGTGTTATAGAGGTGTAGTTAGATGGTATCCACTGTGTGTTATAGAGGTGTAGTTATATGGTATCCACTGTGTGTTATAGAGGTGTAGTTAGATGGTATCCATTGTGTGTTATAGAGGTGTAGTTAGATGGTATCCACTATGTGTTATAGAGGTGTAGTTAGATGGTATCCACTATGTGTTATAGAAGTGTAGTTAGATGGTATCCACTGTGTGTTATAGAGGTGTAGTTAGATGGTATCCACTATGTGTTATAGGTAAACCGTGTGGTAAACCGTGGGGTGTTGGAGCTATTTCCAAATACCCCCTCCCCCGTGTGGTAAACCGTGGACTGTTGGGGCTATGTCCAAATACCGATGGGTGTTGGGGCCCAAACACCCCCGTGTGGTAAACCGATGGGTGTTGGGGCTATTTCCAAATACCCCCCCCCGTAAACCCCCCCCCCGTGTGGTAAACCGATGGGTGTTGGGGCTATGTCCAAATACCCCCTGTGTGGTAAACCGTGGGGTGTTGGGGCTATTTCCAAATACCCCCGTGTGGTAAACCGTGGGGTGTTGGGGCTATGTCCAAATACCCCCCGTGTGGTGAACTGTGGGGTAAAATACCCCCCGTGTGGTAAACCGTGGGGTGTTGGGGCTATTTCCAAATACCCCCGTGTGGTAAACCGTGGGGTGTTGGGGCTATGTCCAAATACCCCCGTGTGGTAAACCGTGGGGTGTTGGGGCTATTTCCAAATACCCCCCGTGTGGTAAACCGTGGGGTGTTGGGGCTATGGCTGTTGGGTTGAGTTTGCAGAGATGAACACAGAGACGGGGAGTTTCTAGTCAGAAAACAAGAAAACAAAATAAACATAACAACAAAATAACTGAGGTTCGGTTCGGTCCTTCTTCTCAGACTCCGTGTCTGTCTCTCGCGGGGTGCCACGGCGCTCCCTTTATGTGGCCTGCACGGCTGGTTGGCACGCTCCCCTAATTACCTCTACTTGGAGCCATCAGCGTCGGGTACCCAGCATGTGTACTCCCAGCAGAGGGAGCCAACGTTGGAAATTATAGTGGGTCAAGCGTGTCGTGTGTGGTGGAGATTCTAGCCTTTCAAAGCGCTTCATGATGACAGAAGTCGGTGCTACAGGGCGATAGTCACTTAGTTCAGCTTGCTTGGGTACAGGAACAATGGTGGCCATCTTGAAGCAAGTGGGGACAGCAGACTGGGATAGGGAGAGTTTGAAAATGTCGGTAAAAACTCCAGCCAGTTAGTCTGCACATGCTCTGAAAACGCAGCTTGGGATGCCCTCTGGGCCGACAGCCTTGAGAGGGTTAACACGCTTGAATGTCCTACTCACGTCGGCTACAGAGATCTGGAGCCTAAAAATAACATTGGATTTGATTTGATTCGGTCCTCGTGGACAGCGGGGGCCCACGTCGGTGGCAGTGAGTTGTTTTGTCCGCGACTTGGCTGGTTTTTCCTTTATCATCCAGGACAAGTGCGACTCCACTTTGACCCTATAATCTATCTTTGCCTGTTTGATTGTCTGTTTGTACTCGTCCATGTTTCCAGTCCCTCACCGTGGTTAAATGCGGTAGTTTGCGCTGCCATCTGGTTTTGGGTTCTAATGGTCACAGTAGGAACAACATCCTCTATTTTATTTAGCCTTTATTTAACTAATCAAGTCAGTTACGAACAAATACTTATTTACAATGATGGCCTACTTGTAAACCCCTTCCCCTCCCCTAACCCGGACGACACTGGGCCAATTGTGCGCCGCCCTATGGAACTCCCGATCACGGCCGGTTTTGATACAGACCGGGATCGAGCCCTGGGTGACGCATCTATATTACGGCCAAAGACAGAGTCAGTGTGTTGATTCATCGTGTTGATGATTAACTTTGTGAACAGGAATCAAAGCTAAGCTGCAATGGGAGAAAACCACCCAATACACACACACACACACACACACACACACACACACACACAGCTGTTTGTTCTGGTGTCTGATGCAGTACCTTGTTTTCTCCAGGTGAGGGCGCTCTCTGCAGAATCCCTATAGAGAATATCCTGGCTGTAGAGAGACTGGAGGAAGAGTCATTCAAGATGAAGAACGTAAGAATACAAACCATCAAACACCAACTACCAAACACCAACTACCAAACACCAACTACCAAACACCAACTACCAAACACCAACTACCAAACACCAACTACCAAACACCAACTACCAAACACCAACTGCTAAACACCAACTACCAAACACCAACTACCAAACACCAACTACCAAACACCAACTACCAAACACTAACTACCAAACACCAACTACCAAACACTACCAAACACTATATAGCTATAAACACCTTAGCGGCCAGACTCTAATATAAACACCTTAGCGGCCAGACTCTAGATATAAACACCTTAGCGGCCCAGACTCTAGGTACCAAACACCTTAGCGGTCCAGACTCTAGATATAAACACCTTAGCGGTCCAGACTCTAGCTATAAACACCTTAGCGGTCCAGACTCTAGATATAAACACCTTAGCGGTCCAGACTCTAGATATAAACACCTTAGCGGTCCAGACTCTAGATATAAACACCTTAGCGGTCCAGACTCTAGCTATAAACACCTTAGCGGTCCAGACTCTAGCTATAAAACACCTTAGCGGTCCAGACTCTAGCTATAAACACCTTAGCGGTCCAGACTCTAGATATAAACACCTTAGCGGTCCAGACTCTAGATATAAACACCTTAGCGGTCCAGACTCTAGATATAAACACCTTAGCGGTCCAGACTCTAGATATAAACACCTTCTAGCGCGGCCAGACTCTAGATATAACACCTTAGCGGCCAGACTCTAGCTATAAACACCTTAGCGGTCCAGACTCTAGCTATAAACACCTTAGCGGTCCAGACTCTAGATATAAACACCTTAGCGGCCAGACTCTAGATATAAACACCTTAGCGGCCAGACTCTAGATATAAACACACTTAGCGGTCCAGACTCTAGCTATAAACACCTTAGCGGTCCAGACTCTAGATATAAACACCTTAGCGGTCCAGACTCTAGCTATAAACACCTTAGCGGTCCAGACTCTAGATATAAACACCTTAGCGGTCCAGACTCTAGATATAAACACCTTAGCGGTCCAGACTCTAGATATAAACACACTTAGCGGTCCAGACTCTAGCTATAAACACCTTAGCGGTCCAGACTCTAGCTATAAACACCTTAGCGGTCCAGACTCTAGCTATAAACACCTTAGCGGTCCAGACTCTAGATATAAACACCTTAGCGGTCCAGACTCTAGATATAAACACCTTAGCGGTCCAGACTCTAGATATAAACACCTTAGCGGTCCAGACTCTAGATATAAACACCTTAGCGGCCAGACTCTAGATATAAACACCTTAGCGGCCAGACTCTAGATATAAACACCTTAGCGGTCCAGACTCTAGCTATAAACACCTTAGCGGTCCAGACTCTAGCTATAAACACCTTAGCGGCCAGACTCTAGCTATAAACACCTTAGCGGCCAGACTCTAGATATAAACACCTTAGCGGTCCAGACTCTAGCTATAAACACCTTAGCGGTCCAGACTCTAGCTATAAACACCTTAGCGGTCCAGACTCTAGCTATAAACACCTTAGCGGTCCAGACTCTAGCTATAAACACCTTAGCGGTCCAGACTCTAGACACCTTAGCGGTCCAGACTCTAGATATAAACACCTTAGCGGT
>NW_024609215.1:22500-60000 GCF_018296145.1 Oncorhynchus tshawytscha | reverse complement strand
TGGTCCGGGACTGGTCTGGTTCTGGTCTGGGACAGGTCTGGTCCGGGACAGGTCTGGTTCTGGTCTGGGACAGGTCTGGGTCTGGTCTGGGACATGTCTGGGTCTGGTCCGGACATGTCTGGGACAGGTCTGGGTCTGGTCCGGACATGTCTGGGACAGTCTGGGTCTGGTCCGGGACAGGTCTGGGACAGGTCTGGGACAGGTCAGGGTCTGGTCCGGGACAGGTCTGGGACATGTCTGGGGGTCTGGTCCAGGACAGGTCTGGGACATGTCTGGGTCTGGTCCAAGGACAGGTCTGGGACAGTACTAACAGTCTAGAAGGGTCCATGTAGTGGACATTCTCACACACACACACATTCACACACACACACACACACACACACACACACACACACACACACACACACACACACACACACACACACACACACACACACACACACACACACACACACACATACACACTCACAGTCACTCTGTAATAATGTTCTGTAACATTTCACCCTCCTGACCACACCCCTCTTCTCTGTGTTCCGCAGGGATCATCCAATCGGAGACAAGAGTTTTCAGTGTTACATCCACCAACAGTCTGAGAGCTCCACCTACTCCATCTAGCCCCGCCCACCAACCACTGCCATGAAGCGCAGAGCTCCGCCCCCGATAACCTGAGACCTAGCAACACTTCCTGGTTACTCCTGGTCCACGGCTTCCCATGGTGCATCTTTCAGAACACGGACGCTCAGAGCCGAGGTCTAATGGAATAGTCTATGATGATGTGCTACAACACAATGCTCTGGACTGTTGGTGTACCAGTGACCACGCACTTTAACCCGCACCACAACGGACATAAAGCTACTGCCTCAGCACGTTCTGAAACCTGAAACTATCTTATTTTATTGCTCATGTTTTTGTAATGTTTGATAACGAAATGGTTTAAGTGGTGTATTCCTGGTGTGAAAACAACCCATTCCTTTGTATTTCAAGTCACACAGACCAAACTCTAGGTTGGAAGACTGTTCACTTGGGGTCACGTCCGACTATGTATGTGTTTACCCCCCCGCACTCCTGTACCCTGTCCCTGGGTCAGAACCCTGCTGCCTCCTGGCCTGTACCCTGTCCCTGGGTCAGAACCCTGCTGCCTCCTGGCCTGTAGCCTGTCCCTGGGTCAGAACCCTGCTGCCTCCTGGCCTGTAGCCTGTCCCTGGGTCAGAACCCTGCTGCCTCCTGGCCTGTACTGTCCCTGGGTCAGAACCCTGCTGCCTCCTGGCCTGTAGCCCTGTCCCTGGGTCAGAACCCTGCTGCCTCCTGGCCTGTACCCTGTCCCTGGGTCAGAACTCTGCTGCCTCCTGGCCTGTACCCTGTCCCTGGGTCAGAACCCTGCTGCCTCCTGTCCCTGGGTCAGAACCCTGCCTCCTGGTCCCTGGGTCAGAACCCTGCTGCCTCCTGGCCTGTACCCTGTCCCTGGGTCAGAACCCTGCTGCCTCCTGGCCTGTACCCTGTCCCTGGGTCAGAACCCTGCTGCCTCCTGGCCTGTACCCTGTCCCTGGGTCAGAACCCTGCTGCCTCCTGTCCCTGGGTCAGAACTCTGCTGCCTCCTGTCCCTGGGTCAGAACTCTACTGCCTCCTGGCCTGTACCCTGTCCCTGGGTCAGAACCTGCTGCCTCCTGGTCTGGGTCAGAACTCTGCTGCCTCCTGGGTCTGAACCCTGCCTGCCCCTGGGTCAGAACTCTGCTGCCTCCTGGTCTGGGTCAGAACTCTGCTGCCTCCTGGCCTGTACCCTGTCCCTGGGTCAGAACTCTGCTGCCTCCTGGTCTGGGTCAGAACTCTGCTGCCTCCTGGCCTGTACCCTGTCCCTGGGTCAGAACTCTGCTGCCTCCTGGTCTGGGTCAGAACCTGCTGCCTCCTGGTCTGGGTCAGAACTCTGCTGCCTCCTGGCCTGTACCCTGTCCCTGGGTCAGAACTCTGCTGCCTCCTGGTCTGGGTCAGAACTCTGCTGCCTCCTGGTCTGGGTCAGAACTCTGCTGCCTCCTGGTCTGGGTCAGAACTCTGCTGCCTCCTGGCCTGTACCCTGTCCCTGGGTCAGAACTCTGCTGCCTCCTGGTCTGGGTCAGAACTCTGCTGCCTCCTGGTCTGGGTCAGAACTCTGCTGCCTCCTGGCCTGGTCCCTGGGTCAGAACTCTGCTGCCTCCTGGTCTGGGTCAGAACTCTGCTGCCTCCTGGCCTGTACCCTGTCCCTGGGTCAGAACTCTGCTGCCTCCTGGTCTGGGTCAGAACTCTGCTGCCTCCTGGTCTGGGTCAGAACTCTGCTGCCTCCTGGTCTGGGTCAGAACTCTGCTGCCTCCTGGCCTGTACCCTGTCCCTGGGTCAGAACTACAAATCCCAGTTGTGTATGCATTCCCTCAGATTTCTCCTGCTGTGAATCTAGTTAATGGTCAGGTCCAGGGCCTATGGAAGGTACGGCCATTATGGTTCACTCTCTGCATTGTGGGAAACCAACTAAACTAACCCGGTGACTGGTTGCTATGTCCAAAGCAACAGAACTAACCCGGTGACGGGTTGCTATGTCCAAAGCAACAGAACTAACCCGGTGACTGGTTGCTATGTCCAAAGCAACAGAACTAACCCGGTGACTGGTTGCTATGTCCAAAGCAACAGAACTAACCCGGTGACGGGTTGCTATGTCCAAAGCAACAGAACTAACCCGGTGACTGGTTGCTATGTCCAAACCAACAGAACTAACCCGGTGACTGGTTGATATGTCCAAACCAACAGAACTAACCCGTGACTGGTTGATATGTCCAAACCAACAGAACTAACCCGGTGACTGGTTGCTATGTCCAAAGCAACAGAACTAACCCGGTGACTGGTTGCTATGTCCAAACCAACAGAACTAACCCGGTGACTGGTTGCTATGTCCAAACCAACAGAACTAACCCGGTGACTGGTTGCTATGTCCAAACCAACAGAACTAACCCGGTGACTGGTTGCTATGTCCAAAGCAACAGAACTAACCCGGTGACTGGTTGCTATGTCCAAAGCAACAGAACTAACCCTGTGACTGGTTGCTATGTCCAAACCAACAGAACTAACCCGGTGACTGGTTGCTATGTCCAAACCAACAGAACTAACCTGGTCACAGGTTGCTATGTCCAAACCAACAGAACTAACCCGGTGACAGGTTGATATGTCCAAACCAACAGAACTAACCCTGTGACTGGTTGCTATGTCCAAAGCAACAGAACTAACCCGGTGACTGGTTGATATGTCCAAAGCAACAGAACTAACCCTGTGACTGGTTGATATGTCCAAACCAACAGAACTAACCCGGTGACTGGTTGCTATGTCCAAACCAACAGAACTAACCCGGTGACAGGTTGCTATGTCCAAACCAACAGAACTAACCCGGTGACTGGTTGCTATGTCCAAACCAACAGAACTAACCCTGTGACTGGTTGATATGTCCAAACCAACAGAACTAACCCGGTGACAGGTTGCTATGTCCAAACCAACAGAACTAACCCGGTGACTGGTTGATATGTCCAAACCAACAGAACTAACCCGGTGACTGGTTGCTATGTCCAAACCAACAGAACTAACCCGGTGACAGGTTGCTATGTCCAAACCAACAGAACTAACCCGGTGACAGGTTGCTATGTTCAAACCAACAGAACTAGCTGGGCATCCATTCTCTCTGTAGTCCGTGGGTGTTGTTGGGTACAGAGTCTTCCATGATGGCAGACAGTCTTCTGTAGTCTGGCTACCGGTCTGGTTAGATAACATTCCACTCCCATGTCGTTGTTTCCTAATGGAAAGCTAGATAAACAGGCTGGTACCCAGACTATATTTTCTACATCTGTATTTCTGAACCAAGTCATATGTGTTGCTGAGATATCTTTGTATATCTCCACACCACAACCTATTTAAAAACCATAATGCCAATTGCTACAAATGTATATTTTCTATCTTTGTGGGTTTAAAACAAAAAATGTTTGATGGTCCTCAACATTGAGTGTGTTTTATATCTTCAGACTAGCGTCTTGTCCTACAGAATAGTCTGTACTTTAATGCTCCTTGTGTTTTATATCTTCAGACTAGCATCTTCAAATTGTCCCCCCCCCCCTAAAAAATATAACCCTCATCACCTTTACAGGAATTTTCTCTTCTGAAACGCCCCTTCTAAAGGACAACAGTGTATTTTGTATAAATATATCAAGAGTATTAAGACATTATTATGTATCTCTGTACAGAACAACTGAATGGTTTAAAATGAGCTTGTTTTGTCCTGGAAATAACTAAATGAAGGCAAACCGGTTGTTGTCTGAGTGGCTTTCATTCAGAATGTCTTGTAGGAGGTTTTTAAAATGTATTTATCTGTTATTTTACCAGGTGAGTGGACTGAGAACACATTCTCATTTACAGCAACAACCTGGGGTATAGTTACAGGGGAGAGGAGGGGGATGAATGAGCCAATTGTAAACTGGGGATTATTAGGTGACTGTGATGGTTGGAGGGCCAGATTGAGAATTTAGCCAGGACACCAGGGTTAACACCACTACTCTAACCTCTACTCTAATGATAAGTGCCATGGGATCTTTAATGACCTCAGAGAGTCAGAACACCCATTTAACGTCCCAGGGCAGTCCCACAGGGCAGTGTCCCCAATCACTGCCCTGTGGCATTGGGTTATATTTTTAGACCAGAGGAAAGAGTGCCTCCTACTGGCCCTCCAACACCACTTCCAGAAGCATTTGGTCTCCCATCCAGGAACTGACCAGGACCAACCCTGCTTAGCTTCAGAAGCAAGCCAGCAGTGGTATGCAGGGTGGTATGCTGCTGACCAGGACCAACCCGGTTTAGCTTCAGAAGCAAGCCAGCAGTGGTATGTAGGGTGGTATGCTGCTGACCAGGACCAACCCGGTTTAGCTTCAGAAGCAAGCCAGCAGTGGTATGCAGGGTGGTATGCTGCTGACCAGGACCAACCCGGTTTAGCTTCAGAAGCAAGCCAGCAGTGGTATGCAGGGTGGTATGCTGCTGACCAGGACCAACCCGGTTTAGCTTCAGAAGCAAGCCAGCAGTGGTATGCAGGGTGGTATGCTGCTGACCAGGACCAACCCGGTTTAGCTTCAGAAGCAAGCCAGCAGTGGTATGCAGGGTGGTATGCTGCTGACCAGGACCAACCCGGTTTAGCTTCAGAAGCAAGCCAGCAGTGGTATGCAGGATGGTATGCTGCTGACCAGGACCAACCCGGTTTAGCTTCAGAAGTAAGCCAGCAGTGGTATGCAGGGTGGTATGCTGCTGGAAAGTGTTCTGAGGTTAGTCTGTTTCTTGTAGTACGGAAAGCCCAAGTGTTCATTGAAGGATCTGTCCTTTTGATTGGTCAAACCAAGACGGGGGGGAAAAAAACCAAGGAGTTGAAAGGTCACAGATGTGTGTATTGATGGTACTATTTGGCCATAAACTTGCAGTGTGTCCCGTCAATGTGATAATTTATAATGGAGTGCGTGAGAGAGAAAGTGTGTGTGTAGTGCGTGTGTAGTGTGTGCTTGTATGTATGCATATTGGCGTCCCCCTGAAGCAAGAACAGCAGTCCCTGCCTATCTTCTGAAAACATCTGGAACCTCTCCATACAGTATCTAAACATCTGGAACCTCTCCATACAGTATCTAAACATCTGGAACCTCTCCATACAGTATCTAAACATCTGGAACCTCTCCATACAGTATCTAAACATCTGGAACCTCTCCATACAGTATCTAAACATCTGGAACCTCTTCATACAGTATCTAAACATCTGGAACCTCTCCATACAGTATCTAAACATCTGGAACCTCTTCATACAGTATCTAAACATCTGGAACCTCTTCATACAGTATCTAAACATCTGGAACCTCTTCAGTATCTAAACATCTGGAACCTCTCCATACAGTATCTAAACATCTGGAACCTCTCCATACAGTATCTAAACATCTGGAACCTCTTCATACAGTATCTAAACATCTGGAACCTCTTCATACAGTATCTAAACATCTGGAACCTCTTCATACAGTATCTAAACATCTGGAACCTCTTCATACAGTATCTAAACATCTGGAACCTCTTCATACAGTATCTAAACATCTGGAACCTCTTCATACAGTATCTAAACATCTGGAACCTCTTCATACAGTATCTAAACATCTGGAACCTCTTCATACAGTATCTAAACATCTGGAACCTCTTCATACAGTATCTAAACATCTGGAACCTCTCCATACAGTATCTAAACATCTGGAACCTCTTCATACAGTATCTAAACATCTGGAACCTCTTCATACAGTATCTAAACATCTGGAACCTCTCCATACAGTATCTAAACATCTGGAACCTCTCATACAGTATCTAAACATCTGGAACCTTACAGTATCTAAACATCTGGAACCTCTTCATACAGTATCTAAACATCTGGAACCTCTTCATACAGTCTAAACATCCCTCTTGTCAGGGAACCTCTCTAGTCTAAACATCTGGGTTCCATAAGTATAAACATCTGTCTCTATATCCATCTGTCTCCATCTCAGTATCTAAACATCTGGAACCTCTCCATCTATCTAAACATCTGGAACCTCTCCATCAGTATCTAAACATCTGGAACCTTCCATACAGTATCTAAACAGGGTCTCTAGTCAGGGGTTTAAATATCTGGTCCTGTTCCTCTGCAGTCTACCAGGGTCTCTAGTCAGGGGTTTCTAAACATCTGAAATACCCCTCTAGTCAGGGGTTTAAATACCTCTGTTCAGTCTACCAGGGTCTCTAGTCAGGGGTTTAAATACAGTCTCCCAGGGTCTCTAGTCAGGGGTTTAAATACCTCTGTTCCTCTGCAGTCTACCAGGGTCTCTAGTCAGGGGTTTAAATACTGTCTCTGTTCCTCTGCAGTCTCCCAGGGTCTCTAGTCAGGGGTTTAAATACAGTCTCTATTCCTCTGTTCCTCTGCAGTCTACCAGGGTCTCTAGTCGGGTTTAAATACAGTCTCTATTCCTCTGTAGTCTACCAGGGCCTCTAGTCAGGGGTTTAAATACGGTCTCTGTTCCTCTGTTCCTCTGCAGTCGACCAGGGTCTCTAGTCAGGGGTTTAAATACGGTCTCTGTTCCTCTGCAGTCTACCAGGGTCTCTAGTCAGGGGTTTAAATACAGTCTCTATTCCTCTACAGTCTACCAGGGTCTCTAGTCAGGGGTTTAAATACTGTCTCTGTTCCTCTGTTCCTCTGCAGTCTACCAGGGTCTCTAGTCAGGGGTTTAAATACAGTCTCTATTCCTCTACAGTCTACCAGGGTCTCTAGTCAGGGGTTTAAATACAGTCTCTATTCCTCTACAGTCTACCAGGGTCTCTAGTCAGGGGTTTAAATACAGTCTCTATTCCTCTACAGTCTACCAGGGTCTCTAGTCAGGGGTTTAAATACTGTCTCTATTCCTCTACAGTCTACCAGGGTCTCTAGTCAGGGGTTTAAATACAGTCTCTATTCCTCTACAGTCTACCAGGGTCTCTAGTCAGGGGTTTAAATACAGTCTCTATTCCTCTACAGTCTACCAGGGCCTCTGGTCAGGAATGTAAAAACTGTCTCTGTTTATCTACAATATTCCAGGGTCTCTAGTCAGGGGTTTAAATACAGTCTCTATTCCTCTACAGTCTACCAGGGTCTCTAGTCAGGGGTTTAAATACTGTCTCTGTTCCTCTGTTCCTCTGCAGTCGACCAGGGCCTCTGGTCAGGAATGTAAAAATTGTCTCTGTTTATCTACAATATTCCAGGGCCACTAGTCAGGGGTTCAAATACTGTCCTCAACTCAAAGTCCCAGCAGCAAAACAGGGCAGGCAGCACAGTGTATGTTTGTAGAGCAGAGAGTAACATCGCTCCCTCTGTCACCTCCACCCCGTAACACCAGTGTGTCGTGAACAACATTTGCGGGGTCAACAACAGTGGAATGGTCGGTTCACCTTCAAAATAAAAGTCCCCCACTGAAACAGATGGAAACGGATGCTATTTTTGGAATCATTCCACACTTGTACTAGATAATGCTAAACGCGGTTGGAATGTTGTTATAGAACAACCAGTGTGTGCTCAGTCGGTATATTGCAATGTACAGCCTTATCTATGGATCGTGGGTCCATTAAATGGGGTATGAGCCTAATCACTGACACTCACAGAACACAACTGGGGAGACTATTCATATGTGACAGTATAACTTTAGACCGTCCCCTCGCCCATACCCAGGCGCGAACCAGGGACCCTCTGCACACATCAACAACAGTCACCCACGAAACGCTATTTAGCGCGCACCACCGCTAACTAGCTAGCCGTTTCACATCCGTTACACACCCATATTACTATTGTAGCTCTTAAAGCCAAACAGTTGTGTTCTGTGTGTTTTTCTGGGTATCTGTACTTGACTTTACTATTTACATTTTTGACTACATTTACTTTTACTGAATTACATTCCTAAAGAAAATAATGTTGTTGTTTTTTAAACTCCATACATTTTTCCTGACAAGTACTGGTTTCATTTTGAATGTTTAATAGGACAGGAAAACGGTCCAATTTATGCACTTATCAAGAGAACATGGACTCAAACGGATCTATACAGACCCAGTGCACTGCTTTTGTGAATATATATATTTGTATTGTATTTTGAAGGCTTAACGCCGATTCCAGTTTTGTTGCTCATGTTAATGTTGTTCACGACACACACGTCTCCCTCCTCTCCTCTCTCCGCTCCCGGTCCAGTCCCAGCTCCCTCTCCACTGAACAGGCGAAAACATTTTCGGGAAGATTAAAGTTTTTGTCGCGGACCTGAGCTGTTCCGAGGATCGGTTTTATGATGTGGAGAAATAAACATAGTTTATTAGGAGAATCGGTGGCTTGTTTCATCTTTCTGGTGGCGCTTTGCGATGCTCATCGATGTAAGTGGAACTTTATTTTACTTTATGTTGGATAACGGAAAAATGGACTTTACGCTTTTACACAAGATCAGGGGGTGTATGTTTGGTGTTTTTCTTTTCCCAAAGAATTAACGGTAATTTACATACTAAAATACAATTTATATCCGTCAAAGCCAAATAATTAATGGTAACTTGTTACTAAAAGACAACTTTAATGCGCCGAAGCCAACGAATTAATGGTAACTTGTTACTAAAAGACAACTTTAATGCGCCGAAGCCAACGCTACTTTCCACAACATGTTATAAAGTCTGAAACGTGTTTTGAGCTGCGTATGTCGACAAAAAGGCAACAGGTGATCGGATGTTTTTACACTGTTCCTGCAGTCCTGGAAGATGAGTGACACCTCCTAGATTATTTATGTTTAGTTTTTTTTTTAAATCAAAATTGCTTTAAATCATTTAAATAAGACCACGTGTTGGGGAGGGGGGGGTAATACCCTGCTAAAACAAGAACAAAGACCTGTTGAAATGGGACTGTTTACTAATCCGTTTAATCTACAGTTTGATCCAAATGATTCATCCATCAAATCATGTTTATAATATCAATATAGATTCCTATGTGGTCACATACACCATTCACACAGACCCCATACTCCCCCAGTCATCAAACCCCATTGTAATAACGATACCCCCCCAGTCACTCCCCCAAACCCCATACTCCCCCCAGTCATCACATTGTAATAACGATACCCAGTCACTCCCCCAAACCCCATAAACCCCCCCCCAGTCATCACATTGTAATAACGATACCCAGTCACTCCCCCCAAACCCCATACTCCCCCCCAGTCATCACATTGTAATAACGACGTAATTAAACACGTGTTTGTGTGAGTGTAACGGACGTCATCGGTACTTCGTAACTTTGTGTGAGTTGCGTTGTGTTTTTGTTTTGTTTTTAAAGAAAGGACGGTCCCTGCCATCGATCACACAGTTGATTTGGTGTTTATTCTGACCGTAGACAGAAGGAAACACAGTTAGATGTGCAGGAATCAACCAGTATGTTGACGGCCGAACATTCGTGATTCCTCCGCTTGCATGTCAATATCAGTATTAAGCAGGGAGCTAAGGTGACCATTGTAATTAGAGCATGCTAGCTAACTCAGTTTGACAGTAATAACATTAAATAATAAGGACATCCCAGGAAGCCCCCTCAATATCTAACAGGTACTATACATGTACTGTATACATCTGGACATGTACCTAGTGAACTCCTACACTTTGCACATCTAAAAAATAGAATACAGTGTTTCAGAACGGGACCTAATGCTGGTGTAACCCATGTGAAATGGCTAGCTTAGTTAGCGGTGGCGCGCTAATAGCGTTTCAATCGGTGACGTCACTCGCTCTGAGACCCTGAAGTAGTTGTTTCCCTTTGCTCTGGAGCGATGGGTGACGATGCTTCGAGGGTGGCTGTTGTCGATGTGTTCCTGGTACGAGCCCAGGTAGGGGCGAGGAGAGGGATGGAAGCTATACTGTTACACTTCACAGTGCCATCCGTTTTGTCACTAAAGCACCTTATACCACCCACCACTGCGACCTGTATGCTCTAGTCGGCTGGCCCTCATTACATATTCGTCGCCAGACCCACTGGCTCCAGGTCATCTACAAGTCCATGCTAGGTAAAGCTCCGCCTTATCTCAGTTCACTGGTCACGATGGCAACACCCATCCGTAGCACGCGCTCCAGCAGGTGTATCTCACTGATCATCCCTAAAGCCAACACCTCATTTGGCCGCCTTTCGTTCCAGTACTCTGCTGCCTGTGACTGGAACGAATTGCAAAAATCGCTGAAGTTGGAGACTTTTATCTCCCTCACCAACTTCAAACATCAGCTATCTGAGCAGCTAACCGATCGCTGCTGCTGTACATAGTCTATTGGTAAATAGCCCACCCATTTTCACCTACCTCATCCCCATACTGTTTTTATTTATTTACTTGCTCTTTTGCACACCAATATCTCTACCTGTACATGACCATCTGATCATTTATCACTCCAGTGTTAATCTGCAAAATTGTAATTATTCGCCTACCTCCTCATGCCTTTTGCACACATTGTATATAGACTCCCCCCTTTGTTTTCTACTGTGTTATTGACTTGTTAATTGTTTATTCCATGTGTAACTCTGTGTTGTCTGCTCACACTGCTATGCTTTATCTTGGCCAGGTCGCAGTTGCAAATGAGAACTTGTTCTCAACTGGCCTACCTGGTTAAATAAAGGTGAAATAAAAAAAAATAAAAAAAAACTTGAAGTGGTAATATCAGACTGGGAGGAATTTACGTTTTGTAATCTCCCCCTATCTGCAAGTGTCGCAGATATCATGACACCTAATTGATATGTAAATTCATCCAACCTGACACGCCTGCTCCCACTCCCCGTCTCTGGTGCTCGAGGGCGCCAGGCTGCCCATCATTACAGACACCTGCCACCATCATTACATGCATCAGCTCTCATTGGACTCACCTGGACTCCTTCATTTTGTTGATTGCCCCTTCTATATCTGTCTGTTCCTCAGTTTGTTCCTCGTGTCAGCATTATCGTCGTTGTGTTTTTATCCCTTGTCCAGACGCGGTCCTTGTTTGTTTCTTGTCCGTTGTTTATTAACTGTTGACTCCCCTTGTTTATTAACTGTTAACTCCCCTTGTTTATTAACTGTTGACTCCCCTTGTTTATTAACTGTTAACTCCTCTTGTTTATTAACTGTTAACTCCCCTTGTTTATTAACTGTTGACTCCCCTTGTTTATTAACTGTTGACTCCCCTTGTTTATTAACTGTTGACTCCCCTTGTTTATTAACTGTTAACTCCCCTTGTTTATTAACTGTTAACTCCCCTTGTTTATTAACTGTTGACTCCCCTTGTTTATTAACTGTTAACTCCTCTTGTTTATTAACTGTTAACTCCCCTTGTTTATTAACTGTTAACTCCCTGACTTGCATCCTTGTCTCTCAGCGTCCGTCCAACACAACCAATAGAAACGCATTGAACATTGAATACATATTTCTGGAGTTGCAAGTGAAACATAACCAACCCAGTTACACGTGTGTGTCTCCAGTCCTAACTCAGAACAGGGCCTCCCAGTTTCTGTCTCGGCACCGCAGGGCCAACTCCATGTTTGAGGAGAGTAAGAAAGGTAACCTGGAGAGAGAATGTATCGAGGAGCTGTGCAACAAGGAGGAGGCGAGGGAGATCTTTGAGAACTACCCAGAGACGGTGAGTGGCTCCTGAGGGCCCTTGGCACACTACTTACAAGATGGTCATGTCAGGAGGGACCTGGGGGGAGAGAGAGGATAGTCACAAGATGGTCATGTCAGGAGGGACCTGGGGAGAGGGAGAGGGTAGTCACTAGATGGTCATGTCAGGAGGGACCTGGGGAGAGGGAGAGGGTCACTAGACATGTCAGGAGGGACCTGGGGAGAGGGTAGACTAGATGGTCATGTCAGGAGGGACCTGGGGAGAGGGAGAGGGTAGTCACTAGATGGTCATGTCAGGAGGGACCTGGGGAGAGGGAGAGGGTAGTCACTAGATGGTCATGTCAGGAGGGACCTGGGGAGAGGGAGAGGGTAGTCACTAGATGGTCATGTCAGGAGGGACCTGGGGAGAGGGAGAGGGTAGTCACTAGATGGTCATGTCAGGAGGGACCTGGGGAGAGGGTAGTCACTAGATGGTCATGTCAGGAGGGACCTGGGGAGAGGGTAGTCACTAGATGGTCATGTCAGGAGGGACCTGGGGAGAGGGAGAGGGTGTCACTAGATGGTCATGTCAGGAGGGACCTGGGGAGGGAGAGGGTAGTCACTAGATGGTCATGTCAGAGGGACTAGATGGTCATGTCAGGAGGGACCTGGGGAGAGGGAGAGGGTAGTCACTAGATGGTCATGTCAGGAGGGACCTGGGGAGAGGGTAGTCACTAGATGGTCATGTCAGGAGGGACCTGGGGGACATTGACTAGATGGTCATGTCAGGAGGGACCTGGGGAGAGCTCACTAGATGGTCATGTCAGGGATGGGGCGGGACGTTGACTAGTGTTGTCATGTCAGCTGACCTGTGGGATGGAGCGGGGTAGTCACTAGATGGTCGTTGGGGAGAGGGTAGTCACTAGATGGTCATGTGGGATGGAGCGGGGAGTTGACTAGTGTTGACGTCAGCTGAGTGGGATGGAGCAGGACGTTGACTGTGTTGACGTTTGTTTAGCTGAGTGGGATGGAGCGGGGCGTTGACGTGTCTGTGGGATGGGCGGGGCGTTGACGTAGCTGAGTGGGATGGAGCGGGGCGTTGACGTAGCTGAGTGGGATGGAGCTGGGGTGTTTGTTGACTAGTGTTGACGTTGACTAGTGTTGACGTAGCTGAGTGGGATGGAGCGGGGCGTTGAGCTGTGGGATGGAGCTGAGTGTGATGGATGGAGCGGGGCGTTGACTAGTGTTGACGTAGCTGAGTGGGATGGAGCGGGGCGTTGACTAGTGTGACGTAGCTGAGTGGGATGGAGCGGGGCGTTGACGTAGCTGAGTGGGATGGAGCGGGGCGTTGACGTAGCTGAGTGGGATGGAGCGGGGCGTTGAGCTGAGTGGGATGGAGCGGGGCGTTGACGTAGCTGAGTGGGATGGAGCGGGACGTTAGACTAGTGTTGACGTAGCTGAGTGGGATGGAGCGGGGCGTTGACGTAGCTGAGTGGGATGGAGCGGGGCGTTGACGTAGCTGAGTGGGATGGAGCGGGACGTTGACTAGTGTTGACGTAGCTGAGTGGGATGGAGCGGGGCGTTGACTAGTGTTGACGTAGCTGAGTGGGATGGAGCGGGACGTTGACGTAGCTGAGTGGGATGGAGCGGGGCGTTGACGTAGCTGAGTGGGATGGAGCGGGACGTTGACTAGTGTTGACGTAGCTGAGTGGGATGGAGCGGGGCGTTGACGTAGCTGAGTGGGATGGAGCGGGGCGTTGACGTAGCTATTGTTGAGCGGGGCGCTGAGTGGGATGGAGGAGGGGACGTTGACGTAGCTGAGTGGGATGGAGCGGGGCGTTGACGTAGCTGAGTGGGATGGAGCGGGGCGTTGACTAGTGTTGACGTAGCTGAGTGGGATGGTGGGAGCGGACGTTGACTAGTGTTGACGTAGCTGAGTGGGATGGAGCGGGACGTTGACGTAGCTGAGTGGGATGGAGCGGGACGTTGACCTCAAGCTGTTGACTGGTTGAAGAACCCAGACAGACACGAGGCGTCTGCTAATAATGTCTCCTCTCTTTTTACAGGAACACTTCTATCCTCAATATGTCTGTGAGTTTCAACCCTTCTGCATATAGAATCTAGCTGACCCTCAGCCATCCGTTCCTCAATGAGTTATCATGTGACTGATGTCAGCTAATATAACCCCACTGTGTTGTTGTCTGTCTGATGATATGACTGATGTCAGCTAATATAACCCCACTGTGTTGTTGTCTGTCTGATGATATGACTGATGTCAGCTAATATAACCCCACTGTGTTGTTGTCTGTCTGATGTCAGCTAATATAACCCCACTGTGTTGTTGTCTGTCTGATGTCAGCTAATACCCCACTGTGTTGTTGTCTGATGATATGACTGATGTCAGCTATATAACCCCACTATGTTGTTGTCTGACTGATGTCAGCTAATATAACCCCACTGTGTTGTTGTCTGTCTGTCTGATGTCAGCTAATATAACCCCACTGTGTTGTTGTCTGATGTCAGCTAATATAACCCCACTGTGTTGTTGTCTGTCTGTCTGATGTCAGCTAATATAACCCCACTGTGTTGTTGTCTGACTGATGTCAGCTAATATAACCCCACTGTGTTGTTGTCTGTCTGTCTGATGTCAGCTAATATAACCCCACTGTGTTGTTGTCTGTCTGACTGATGTCTGATGTCTAATATAACCCCACTGTGTTGTTGTCTGATGATATGACTGATGTCAGCTAATATAACCCCACTGTGTTGTTGTCTGTCTGACTGATGTCAGCTAATATAACCCCACTGTGTTGTCTGTCTGATGTCAGCTAATATAACCCCACTGTGTTGTTGTCTGATGTCAGCTAATATAACCCCACTGTGTTGTTGTCTGATGATATGACTGATGTCAGCTAATATAACCCCACTGTGTTGTTGTCTGTCTGACTGATGTCAGCTAATATAACCCCACTGTGTTGTTGTCTGATGATATGACTAATGTCAGCTAATATAACCCCACTGTGTTGTTGTCTGATGATATGACTGATGTCAGCTAATATAACCCCACTGTGTTGTTGTCTGATGATATGACTGATGTCAGCTAATATAACCCCACTGTGTTGTTGTCTGATGATATGACTGATGTCAGCTAATATAACCCCACTGTGTTGTTGTCTGTCTGATGCCAGCTAATATAACCCCACTGTGTTGTTGTCTGTCTGATGATATGACTGATGTCAGCTAATATAACCCCACTGTGTTGTTGTCTGTCTGTCTGATGATATGACTGATGTCAGCTAATATAACCCCACTGTGTTGTTGTCTGATGATATGACTGATGCCAGCTAATATAACCCCACTGTGTTGTTGTCTGATGACATGACTGATGTCAGCTAATATAACCCCACTGTGTTGTTGTCTGTCTGATGTCAGCTAATATAACCCCACTGTGTTGTTGTCTGATGTCAGCTAATATAACCCCACTGTGTTGTTGTCTGTCTGACTGATGTCAGCTAATATAACCCCACTGTGTTGTTGTCTGTCTGATGATATGACTGATGTCAGCTAATATAACCCCACTGTGTTGTTGTCTGATGATATGACTGATGTCAGCTAATATAACCCCACTGTGTTGTTGTCTGACTGATGTCAGCTAATATAACCCCACTGTGTTGTTGTCTGTCTGTCTGATGTCAGCTAATATAACCCCACTGTGTTGTTGTCTGACTGATGTCAGCTAATATAACCCCACTGTGTTGTTGTCTGATGATATGACTGATGTCAGCTAATATAACCCCACTGTGTTGTTGTCTGTCTGACTGATGTCAGCTAATATAACCCCACTATGTTGTTGTCTGTCTTATATGACTGACGTCAGCTAATATAACCCCACTGTGTGACTGATGTCAGCTAATATAACCCCACTGTGTTGTCTGTCTGATGTGTCAGCTAATATAACCCCACTGTGTTGTCTGTCTGTCTGACTGATGTCAGCTAATATAACCCCACTGTGTTGTTGTCTGTCTGACTGATGTCAGCTAATATAACCCCACTGTGTTGTTGTCTGATGATATGACTGATGTCAGCTAATATAACCCCACTGTGTTGTTGTCTGTCTGTCTGATGTCAGCTAATATAACCCCACTGTGTTGTTGTCTGACTGATGTCAGCTAATATAACCCCACTGTGTTGTTGTCTGACTGATGTCAGCTAATATAACCCCACTGTGTTGTTGTCTGTCTGACTGATGTCAGCTAATATAACCCCACTGTGTTGTTGTCTGTCTGTCTGATGTCAGCTAATATAACCCCACTGTGTTGTTGTCTGTCTGACTGATGTCAGCTAATATAACCCCACTGTGTTGTTGTCTGTCTGTCTGATGTCAGCTAATATAACCCCACTGTGTTGTTGTCTGTCTGTCTGATGTCAGCTAATATAACCCCACTGTGTTGTTGTCTGATGTCAGCTAATATAACCCCACTGTGTTGTTGTCTGTCTGTCTGATGTCAGCTAATATAACCCCACTGTGTTGTCTGTCTGATGTCAGCTAATATAACCCCACTGTGTTGTTGTCTGATGTCAGCTAATATAACCCCACTGTGTTGTTGTCTGATGTCAGCTAATATAACCCCACTGTGTTGTTGTCTGTCTGACTGATGTCAGCTAATATAACCCCACTGTGTTGTCTGTCTGATGATATGACTGATGTCAGCTAATATAACCCCACTGTGTTGTTGTCTGATGTCAGCTAATATAACCCCACTGTGTTGTTGTCTGATGTCAGCTAATATAACCCCACTGTGTTGTTGTCTGTCTGACTGATGTCAGCTAATATAACCCCACTGTGTTGTTGTCTGATGTCAGCTAATATAACCCCACTGTGTTGTTGTCTGTCTGTCTGATGTCAGCTAATATAACCCCACTGTGTTGTTGTCTGATGTCAGCTAATATAACCCCACTGTGTTGTTGTCTGTCTGTCTGATGTCAGCTAATATAACCCCACTGTGTTGTTGTCTGATGTCAGCTAATATAACCCCACTGTGTTGTTGTCTGATGTCAGCCAATATAACCCCACTGTGTTGTATTTCAGTTTGTCTGGGTTCACATCGTGTGGGCATCAACAACCAGAACTCTGGAGACTCCAACGTCCCTTCAAACCTCAGAACCTGTGTCAAAGGTTGGTAAAGGTTAGAGACGGTTGTTGGGGTTCAGAGGTCAGGGCTACAGGTTGGTTTAGAGAAGGGTTGTCAACTAAAATAATTCCCCACCGGCCTCATGTAGTCTGCCAGGATGCTGGCCCATGGGTCGTATATTTGACCCCCCTGGTTTAGTGGTAGGATGCGGGCCCATGGGTCGTATGTTTCACCCCCTGGTTTAGTGGTAAGATGCTGGCCCATGGGTCGTATGTTTGACCCCCTGGTTTAGGGGTAGGATGTGGGCCCATGGGTCGTATGTTTGACCCCCTGGTTTAGTGGTAGGATGCGGGCCCATGGGTCGTATGTTTGACCCCCTGGTTTAGGAGTAGGATAATGGCCCACGGGTCGTATATTTGACCCCCTGGGTTAGTGGTAGGATGCTGGCCCATGGGTCGTATGTTTGACCCCCTGGTTTAGTGGTAGGATGCTGGCCCATGGGTCGAATGTTTGACCCCCTGGTTTAGTGGTAGGATGCTGGCCCATGGGTTGTATGTTTGACCCCCTGTTAGGGGTAGGATGCTGGCCCATGGGTCGTATGTTTGTATAGTCCTGTCCTGTCTGGATACCTGTATGAGTTCTGTATAGTCCTGTCCTGTCTGGATACCTGTATGTGTTCTGTATAGTCCTGTCTGGATACCTAAATGTGTTCTGTATAGTCCTGTCTGGATACCTAAATGTGTTCTGTATAGTCCTGTCTGGATACCTGTATGAGTTCTGTATAGTCCTGTCCTGTCTGGATACCTGTATGTGTTCTGTATAGTCCTGTCTGGATACCTGTATGTGTTCTGTATAGTCCTGTCCTGTCTGGATACCTGTATGACTTCTGTATAGTCCTGTCTGGATATCTGTATGTGTTCTGTATAGTCCTGTCCTGTCTGGATACCTGTATGAGTTCTGTATAGTCCTGTCCTGTCTGGATACCTGTATATGTTCTGTATAGTCCTGTCCTGTCTGGATACCTGTATGAGTTCTGTATAGTCCTGTCCTGTCTGGATACCTGTATGTGTTCTGTATAGTCCTGTCCTGTCTGGATACCTGTATGTGTTCTGTATAGTCCTGTCCTGTCTGGATACCTGTATGAGTTCTGTATAGTCCTGTCTTGTCTGGATACCTGTATATGTTCTGTATAGTCCTGTCCTGTCTGGATACCTGTATGAGTTCTGTATAGTCCTGTCCTGTCTGGATACCTGTATGTGTTCTGTATAGTCCTGTCCTGTCTGGATACCTGTATGTGTTCTGTATAGTCCTGTCCTGTCTGGATACCTGTATGAGTTCTGTATAGTCCTGTCCTGTCTGGATACCTGTATATGTTCTGTATAGTCCTGTCCTGTCTGGATACCTGTATGAGTTCTGTATAGTCCTGTCCTGTCTGGATACCTGTATGAGTTCTGTATAGTCCTGTCCTGTCTGGATACCTGTATGAGTTCTGTATAGTCCTGTCCTGTCTGGATACCTGTATGAGTTCTGTATAGTCTTGTCTGGATGCCTGTATATGTTCTGTATAGTCCTATCTGGATTTCTGTATAGTCTTGTCTGGATCCCTGTATGAGTTCTGTATAGTCCTGTCCTGTCTGGATACCTGTATGAGTTCTGTATAGTCCTGTCCTGTCTGGATACCTGTATGAGTTCTGTATAGTCTTGTCTGGATGCCTGTATATGTTCTGTATAGTCCTATCTGGATTTCTGTATAGTCTTGTCTGGATACCTGTATGAGTTCTGTATAGTCCTGTCCTGTCTGGATACCTGTATATGTTCTATATAGTCCTGTCTGGATCCCTGTATGATACCTCTGTGTGTGTTCTATATAGTCCTGTCTGGATCCCTGTATGATACCTCTGTGTTGTTCTGCAGAGATCAGTGACCAGTGCCTTCCGTTTCCGTGTTACAAGGAGGGTTCTGAAGGCTGCATCGATGGCCAGGCCTCCTTCACCTGTCAGTGTCGACCAGGCTGGAAGGGCCCGCGCTGTGAGGATGGTAGGTACCAGACAGACAGGGTTGGGGTTAGACAGGCCTCCTTCACCTGTCAGTGTCGACCAGGCTGGAAGGGCCCGCGCTGTGAGGATGGTAGGTACCAGACAGACAGGGTTGGGGTTAGACAGGCCTCCTTCACCTGTCAGTGTCGACCAGGCTGGAAGGGCCCGCTGTGAGGATGGTAGGTACCAGACAGACAGGGTTGGGGTTAGACAGGCCTCCTTCACCTGTCAGTGTCGACCAGGCTGGAAGGGCCCGCGCTGTGAGGATGGTAGGTACCAGACAGACAGGGTTGGGGTTAGACAGGCCTCCTTCACCTGTCAGTGTCGACCAGGCTGGAAGGGCCCGCGCTGTGAGGATGGTAGGTACCAGACAGACAGGGTTGGGGTTAGACAGGCCTCCTTCACCTGTCAGTGTCGACCAGGCTGGAAGGGCCTGCGCTGTGAGGATGGTAGGTACCAGACAGACAGGGTTGGGGTTAGACAGGCCTCCTTCACCTGTCAGTGTCGACCAGGCTGGAAGGGCCCGCGCTGTGAGGATGGTAGGTACCAGACAGACAGGGTTGGGGTTAGACAGGCCTCCTTCACCTGTCAGTGTCGACCAGGCTGGAAGGGCCCGCGCTGTGAGGATGGTAGGTACCAGACAGACAGTGTTGGGGTTAGACAGGCCTCCTTCACCTGTCAGTGTCGACCAGGCTGGAAGGGCCCGCGCTGTGAGGATGGTAGGTACCAGACAGACAGGGTTGGGGTTAGACAGGCCTCCTTCACCTGTCAGTGTCGACCAGGCTGGAAGGGCCCGCGCTGTGAGGATGGTAGGTACCAGACAGACAGGGTTGGGGTTAGACAGGCCTCCTTCACCTGTCAGTGTCGACCAGGCTGGAAGGGCCCGCGCTGTGAGGATGGTAGGTACCAGACAGACAGGGTTGGGGTTAGACAGGCCTCCTTCACCTGTCAGTGTCGACCAGGCTGGAAGGGCCCGCGCTGTGAAGATGGTAGGTACCAGACAGACAGGGTTGGGGTTAGACAGGCCTCCTTCACCTGTCAGTGTCGACCAGGCTGGAAGGGCCCGCGCTGTGAGGATGGTAGGTACCAGACAGACAGGGTTTCCCCGTACTACAGATCTTTCATATTGGGTCCTGGCTTAATACTGGGTCCTACTTAATACTGGGTCCTACTTCATACTGGGTCCTACTTAATACTGGGTCCTACTTAATACTGGGTCCTGGCTTAATAATACTGGGTCCTGGCTTAATACTGGGTCCTACTTAATACTGGGTCTTACTTAATACTGGGTCCTACTTAATACTGGGTCCTACTTAATACGGGGTCCTGGCTTAATACTGGGTCCTACTTAATACTGGGTCCTACTTAATACTGGGTCCTGGCTTAATACTGGGTCCTACTTAATACTGGGTCCTGGTTTAATACTGGGTCCTGGCTTAATACTGGGGCCTGGCTTAATACTGGGTCCTGGCTTAATACTGGGTTCTACTTAATACTGGGTCCTGGCTTAATACTGGGTCCTGGCTTAATACTGGGTCCTGGTTTAATACTGGGTCCTACTTAATACTGGGTCCTGGCTTAATACTGGGTCCTGGTTTAATACTGCGTCCTACTTAATACTGGGTCCTGGCTTAATACTGGGTCCTACTTAATACTGGGTCCTGGCTTAATACTGGGTCCTACTTAATACTGGGTCCTGGTTTAATACTGGGTCCTACTTAATACTGGGTCCTACTTAATACTGGGTCCTGGCTTAATACTGGGTCCTGGCTTAATACTGGGTCCTACTTAAGACTGGGTCCTGGCTTAATACTGGGTCCCGGCTTAATACTGGGTCCTGGCTTAATACTGGTCCCTACTTAATACTGGGTCCTGGCTTAATACTGGGTTCTGGCTTAATACTGGGTCCTACTTAATACTGGGTCCTGGCTTAATACTGGGTCCTGACTTAATACTGGGTCCTGGCTTAATACTGGGTCCTACTTAATACTGGGTCCTGGTTTAATACTGGGTCCTGGCTTAATACTGGGTCCTGGCTTAATACTGGGTCCTACTTAATACTGGGTCCTGACTTAATACTGGGTCCTGGCTTAATACTGGGTCCTACTTAATACTGGGTCCTGGTTTAATACTGGGTCCTGGTTTAATACTGGGTCCTGGCTTAATACTGGGTCCTGGTTTAATACTGGGTCCTGGCCTAATACTGGGTCCTGGCTTAATACTGGGTCCTGGCTTAATACTGGGTCCTGGTTTAATACTGGGTCCTACTTAATACTGGGTCCTGGCTTAATACTGGGTCCTGGCTTAATACTGGGTCCTGGCTTAATACTGGGTCCTACTTAATACTGGGTCCTGGCTTAATACGGGGTCCTGGTTTAATACTGGGTCCTGCCTTAATACTGGGTCCTGGCTTAATACTGGGTCCTGGCTTAATACTGGGTCCTGGCTTAATACTGGGTCATGGCTTAATACTGGGTTCTGGCTTAATACTGGGTCCTGGCTTAATACTGGGTCCTGGCTTAATACTGGGTCCTGGCTTAATACTGGGTCATGGCTTAATACTGGGTTCTGGCTTAATACTGGGTCCTGGCTTAATACTGGGTCCTGGCTTAATACTGGGTCCTGGCTTAATACTGGGTCCTGGCTTAATACTGGGTCCTGGCTTAATACTGGGTCCTGGCTTAATACTGGGTCCTGGCTTAATACTGGGTCCTGGCTTAATACTGGGTCCTGGCTTAATACTGGGTTCTGGCTTAATACTGGGTCCTGGCTTAATGCTGGGTCCTGGCTAAATACTGGGTTCTGGCTTAATACTGGGTCCTGGCTTAATACTGGGTCCTGGCTTAATACTGGGTCCTACTAAATACTGGGTCCTGGCTTAAAACTGGGTCCTGGTTTAATACTGGGTCCTGGCTTAATACTGGGTCCTGGCTTAATACTGGGTCCTGGCTTAATACTGGGTCCTGGCTTAATACTGGGTTCTGGCTTAATACTGGGTTCTGGCTTAATACTGGGTCCTGGCTTAATACTGGGTCCTGGCTTAATACTGGGTCCTGGTTTAATACTGGGTCCTGGCTTAATACTGGGTTGCTGGTTTGAATCCGTCTCTAAAAGCTTGGTCAGAAACGTTGGTTTTGCTGACTTATTAGGCAGGAACAGGACTTCTTGAATAACGATGTTATTGGTTGTTTTATTGATCAGACATCGACGAGTGTTCAGACCCAGATCACCAAGCCGGCTGCAACCAGAAGTGTTACAACTCCCCCGGGAGCTTCCGCTGTATGTGTGACGATGGGTACCGGTTCAGAACCAGCGAGAAGATCCACTGTACAGGTAACAGTTACTGTTATATAGGTCCACTGTACAGGTAACAATTACTGTTATATAGATCCACTGTACAGGTGACAGTTACTGTTATATAGATCCACTGTACAGGTGACAGTTACTGTTCTATAGATCCACTGTACAGGTAACAGTTATATAGATCCACTGTACAGGTAACAGTTACTGTTATATAGATCCACTGTACAGGTACCAGTTACTGTTATATAGATCCACTGTACAGGTAACAGTTATATAGATCCACTGTACAGGTAACAGTTACTGTTATATAGATCCACTGTACAGGTGACAGTTACTGTTATATAGATCCACTGTACAGGTGACAGTTACTGTTATATAGATCCACTGTACAGGTAACAGTTACTGTTCTATAGATCCACTGTACAGGTGACAGTTATATAGATCCACTGTACAGGTAACAGTTATATAGATCCACTGTACAGGTAACAGTTATATAGATCCACTGTACAGGTAACAGTTATATAGATCCACTGTACAGGTAACAGTTATATAGATCCACTGTACAGGTGACAGTTATATAGATCCACTGTACAGGTAACAGTTATATAGATCCACTGTACAGGTAACAGTTATATAGATCCACTGTACAGGTAACAGTTACTGTTATATAGATCCACTGTACAGGTGACAGTTACTGTTATATAGATCCACTGTACAGGTGACAGTTACTGTTATATAGATCCACTGTACAGGTAACAGTTACTGTTATATAGATCCACTGTACAGGCAAACTGGACTCCAGTTTAGACTCTGGTTTAGACACTAGATTTGCAGGCAGACTCTAGCTTAGACTCTAGTTTAGGATCTAGTTTAGATCTAGATTTACAGGTAGACTTGTTTAGACTTTAGTTTAGAATCTAGATTTGCAGGTCCAAACTTACTGTTTAGACTCTAGATCCACTGTCCCAGACAGGTCTAGTTTAGACAGTTTGCAGGCCCAAACTCTAGTTAGACTAGATTTGAGTCCTAGACTAGTTTAGAATCTAGTTTAGACTCTAGTTTAGACTCTAGATTTGCAGGCCCAAACTCTAGTTTAGACACTAGATCCACTGTACAGGTAACAGAATCTGTTATATCTAGACCACTGTTGCAGGCCCATACTCTAGTTTAGATATAGATTAGACTCTAGAGGTGACAGACACTAGATTATTCTCTAGATTTGCAAACCCAGACACTTATAGATTCTCTAGCTTTACAGACCCAGACACTAGTTATACTCTAGTTTTACAAACCCAGGTGACAGTTACTCTAGCTTTACAGACCCATAGATTCTCACTGTACAGGTAGACAGTTATTCTAGCTTTAGATCCACTGTACAGGCAAACTGATTATTCTCTAGTTTAGACTCCAGACACTAGACACTAGATTTGCAGGCCCAGACACTAGATTATTCTCTAGTTTAGGATCTAGTTTAGACACTAGATTATTCAGGCTTTACAGACCCAGACACTAGATTATACTCTAGCTTTTGCAGGTCCAGACACTAGATTATACTCTAGATTTACAGACCCAGACACTAGATTATACTCTAGCTTTAGACCCAGACACTAGATTATACTCTAGCTTTACAGACCCAGACACTAGATTATACTCTAGCTTTACAGACCCAGACACTAGATTATACTCTAGCTTTACAGACCCAGACACTAGATTATACTCTAGCTTTGCAGACCCAGACACTAGATTATACTCTAGCTTTACAGACCCAGACACTAGATTATACTCTAGCTTTACAGACCCAGACACTAGATTATACTCTAGCTTTAGACCCAGACACTAGATTATACTCTAGCTTTACAGACCCAGACACTAGATTATTCTCTAGCTTTACAGACCCAGACACTAGATTATTCTCTAGCTTTACAGACCCAGACACTAGATTATTCTCTAGCTTTACAGACCCAGACACTAGATTATACTCTAGCTTTACAGACCCAGACACTAGATTATTCTCTAGCTTTACAGACCCAGACACTAGATTATTCTCTAGCTTTACAGACCCAGACACTAGATTATTCTCTAGCTTTACAGACCCAGACACTAGATTATACTCTAGCTTTACAGACCCAGACACTAGATTATACTCTAGCTTTACAGACCCAGACACTAGATTATACTCTAGCTTTACAGACCCAGACACTAGATTATTCTCTAGCTTTACAGACCCAGACACTAGATTATACTCTAGCTTTACAGACCCAGACACTAGATTATTCTCTAGCTTTACAGACCCAGACACTAGATTATTCTCTAGCTTTACAGACCCAGACACTAGATTATTCTCTAGCTTTACAGACCCAGACACTAGATTATACTCTAGCTTTACAGACCCAGACACTAGATTATACTCTAGCTTTACAGACCCAGACACTAGATTATACTCTAGCTTTACAGACCCAGACACTAGATTATACTCTAGCTTTACAGACCCAGACACTAGATTATACTCTAGCTTTACAGACCCAGACACTAGATTATACTCTAGCTTTACAGACCCAGACACTAGATTATACTCTAGCTTTACAGACCCAGACACTAGATTATACTCTAGCTTTACAGACCCAGACACTAGATTATACTCTAGCTTTACAGACCCAGACACTAGATTATACTCTAGCTTTACAGACCCAGACACTAGATTATACTCTAGCTTTACAGACCCAGACACTAGATTATACTCTAGCTTTACAGACCCAGACACTAGATTATACTCTAGCTTTACAGACCCAGACACTAGATTATACTCTAGCTTTACAGACCCAGACACTAGATTATACTCTAGCTTTACAGACCCAGACACTAGATTATACTCTAGCTTTACAGACCCAGACACTAGATTATACTCTAGCTTTACAGACCCAGACACTAGATTATACTCTAGCTTTACAGACCCAGACACTAGATTATTCTCTAGCTTTACAGACCCAGACACTAGATTATACTCTAGCTTTACAGACCCAGACACTAGATTATACTCTAGCTTTACAGACCCAGACACTAGATTATACTCTAGCTTTACAGACCCAGACACTAGATTATACTCTAGCTTTACAGACCCAGACACTAGATTATACTCTAGCTTTACAGACCCAGACACTAGATTATACTCTAGCTTTACAGACCCAGACACTAGATTATACTCTAGCTTTACAGACCCAGACACTAGATTTAGATTAACAGACCCAGACACTAGATTATACCAGTTTACAGACCCAGACACTGATTATACTGTTTAAGACCCAGACACAGATTATACTCTAGCTTTACAGAAACAGACACTAGATTATACTCTGCTTTACAGACCCAGACACTGATTAATGTTTACAGACCCAGACACTAGATTATCTCAGCTTTACAGACCCAGACACAGATTATCTCTAGCTTTACAGACTCAGACACTGGAGATTATATGTCTGTTTCAGACCCAGACACTAGATTATACTGCTGTAGCCCCAATTTCAGAACCAGACACTAGATGTGTCTAGCTTCCCAGATAGTGTCTGTTTTACAGACCCAGACACTAGATATCTCTGAGGAACCAACTACTGTGTTTACAGACCCAGACACTAGATTATGTCTCTAGCTTTACAGACCCAGACACTAGATTATACTCTGAGGAGACCCAGACACTAGATATATGTACAGACCCAGACACTCTCTAGCTTTACAGACCCAGACACTAGATTAGTGTCTGTTTACAGACCCAGACACTAGATTATACTCTGAGGAGACACTAGATTATACTCTGTTTTACAGACCCAGACACTAGATTATACTCTAGCTTTACCCCAGACACTAGATATACTCTGAGGAACCAGTAGATTATACTGTGTCTCCTCCCCAGACACTGTTATTCTCTAGCTTTACAGACCCAGGCTGTATCTTGAGAAACAGAGGGAGATGACTGACCAGTACCTCCCAGAGACTGTTTAAGCCTGGGTCATTGACCAATATCTCTGAGAAACCAGGCTTCAGTCTCTGTTGTGTCTCACCCCAGATAGTGTCTAATGTTCCCCAATATCTCTCATGAGGAAACCAAACCTCCATATTGTTCCCTCCCACTGGAGATAGTGTCTGTTGTCCCCCAGAGAGTATCTCTGAGGAACCAGTAACCAGCTAAATGTGTTCCTCCCCAGATAGTGTCTGTTGTACCCCAATATCTCTGAGGAACCAACTATGTGTTCCCTCCCCAGATATCAATGAGTGTCTGCTGTATCCCAATATCTCTGAGGAACCAGCTAAATATGTTCCCTCCCCAGATAGTGTCTGCTGTACCCCAATATCTCTGAGGAACCAGTAATATATGTGTTCCCTCCCCAGATAGTGTCTGCTGTACCCCAATATCTCTGAGGAAACAGTAATATATGTGTTCCCTCCCCAGATAGTGTCTGCTGTACCCCAATATCTCTGAAGAAACAGTAATAAATGTGTTCCCTCCCCAGAGAGTGTCTGCTGTACCCCAATATCTCTGAGGAACCAGCTAAATGTGTTCCCTCCCCAGATATCAATGAGTGTCTGCTGTACCCCAGTATCTGTGAAGAACCGGCTAAATGTGTCAACAACCCTGGCATGTATGAGTGCCAGTGTCCCCCGGGCTTCAGTTACAACTTCACCTTGCGTTCCTGTTTGGGTGAGATGCCACTCCACTGTACCCACACTGACCACGTGAGAAAGACACTATCACAGACAGGAACATGTTTATTTAACTAGTCAGGTCAGTTATGAACAAGTTCTTATTTACAATGACGGCCCTAAGAACAGTGGGTTAACTGGTCTAGGAACAGTGGTTTAACTGGTCTAGGAACAGTGGGTTAACTGGTCTAGGAACAGTGGGTTAACTGGTCTAGGAACAGTGGGTTAACTGGTCTAGGAACAGTGGGTTAACTGGTCTAGGAACAGTGGGTTAACTGGTCTAGGAACAGTGGGTTAACTGGTCTAGGAACAGTGGGTTAACTGGTCTAGGAACAGTGGGTTAACTGGTCTAGGAACAGTGGGTTTACTGGTCTAGGAACAGTGGGTTAATTGGTCTAGGAACAGTGGGTTAACTGGTCTAGGAACAGTGGGTTTACTGGTCTAGGAACAGTGGGTTAACTGGTCTAGGAACAGTGGGTTAACTGGTCTAGGAACAGTGGGTTAACTGGTCTAGGAACAGTGGGTTAACTGGTCTAGGAACAGTGGGTTAACTGGTCTAGGAACAGTGGGTTAACTGGTCTAGGAACAGTGGGTTAACTGGTCTAGGAACAGTGGGTTAACTGGTCTAGGAACAGTGGGTTAACTGGTCTAGGAACAGTGGGTTAACTGGTCTAGGAACAGTGGGTTAACTGGTCTAGGAACAGTGGGTTAACTGGTCTAGGAACAGTGGGTTAACTGGTGTAGGAACAGTGGGTTAACTGGTCTAGGAGCAGTGGGTTAACTGGTCTAGGAACAGTGGGTTTACTGGTCTAGGAACAGTGGGTTAACTGGTCTAGGAACAGTGGGTTAACTGGTCTAGGAACAGTGGGTTAACTGCCTTGTTCAGGGGCAACAACGTGGGTTTTTACCTTGTCAGCTCGGGAACTAGCATCCTTTTGGGTTACTGGCCCAACACTCCAACCACTTTACCTGCCACCTCTAGGCCTCCTCTACACTCTAACCACTAGGCCACCCTGCCTCCTCTACACTCTAACCACTAGGCTACCTGCCTCCTCTACACTCTAACCACTAGGCTACCTGCCTCCTCTACTCTAACCACTGGTTACCTGCCTCCTCTATCTCTAACCACTGGGTTGCCTCCTCTACACTCTAACCACTAGACTACCTGCCTCCTCCACAAACCACTGGACTACCTGCCACCTCTACACTCTAACCACTAGGCTACTGCCTCCTCTAGGGCTACCTGCCTCCTCCACACTCTAACCACTAGGCTACCTGCCTCCTCTACACTCTAACCACTAGGCTACCTGCCTCCTCCACACTCTAACCACTAGGCTACCAGCCTCCTCTACACTCTAACCACTAGGCTACCTGCCTCCTCTACACTCTAACCACTGGCTACCTGCCACCTCTACACTCTAACCACTACTACCTGCCACCTCTACACTCTAACCACTAGGCTACCTGCCTCCTCTACACTCTAACCACTAGGCTACCTGCCTCCTCTCCTCTAACCACTAGGCTACCTACCTCCTCTAACCAACCACTAGGCTACCCTGCCTCCTCTACACTCTAACCACTAGGTTACCTGCCTCCTCTACACTCTAACCACTAGGGTACCCTGCCTCCTCTACACTCTAACCACTAGGCTACCTGCCTCCTCTATACTCTAACCACTAGACTACCTGCCTCCTCTACACTCTAACCACTAGACTACCTGCCTCCTCCACACTCTAACCACTAGACTACCTGCCACCTCTACACTCTAACCACTAGGCTAACTGCCTCTACCTGCTCTACACTCTAACCACTAGGCTACCTGCCTCCTCCACACTCTAACCACTAGGCTACCAGCCTCCTCTACACCTAACCACTAGGCTACCTGCCTCCTCTACACTCTAACCACTAGGCTACCTGCCACCTCTACACTCTAACCACTAGGCTACCTGCCTCCTCTACACTCTAACCACTAGGTTACCTGCCTCCTCTACACTCTAACCACTCAGCTACCTGCCAACCCTACACTCTAACCACTAGGTTACCTGCCTCCTCTACACTATAACCACTAGGTTACCTGCCTCCTCTACACTCTAACCACTAGGCTACCTGCCACCTCTACACTCTAACCACTAGGCTACCTACCACCTCTACACTCTAACCACTAGGCTACCTGCCACCTCTACACTCTAACCACTAGGCCTGCCTCCTGGTTACCTGCCTCCCCACTCTAACCACTAGGCTACCTGCCACCTCTACACTCTAACCACTAGGCTACCTGCCACCTCTACGCTCTAACCACTAGGCTACCTGCCGCCTCTACACTCTAACCACTAGGCTACTGCCACCTCTACACTCTAACCACTAGGCTACCTGCCTCCTCTACACTCTAACCACTAGACTACCTGCCACCTCTACACTCTAACCACAAGGCTAGGCTACCTGCCTCCTCTACACTCTAACCACTAGGCTACCTGCCTCCTCTACACTCTAACCACTAGGCTACCTGCCTCCTCTACACTCTAACCACTAGGCTACCTGCCTCCTCTACACTCTAACCACTAGGCTACCTGCCTCCTCTACACTCTAACCACTAGGCTACCTGCCTCCTCTACACTCTAACCACTAGGCTACCTGCCGCCTCTACACTCTAACCACTAGGCTACCTGCCTCCTCCACACTCTAACCACTAGACTACCTGCCACCTCTACACTCTAACCACAAGGCTCTAACCACTGGCTACCTGCCTCCTCTACACTCTAACCACTAGGCTACCTGCCTCCTCTACACTCTAACCACTAGGCTACCTGCCTCCTCTACCTGCCCTCCTCCTCTACACTCTAACCACTAGGCTACCTGCCTCCTCTACACTCTAACCACTAGGCTACCTGCCTCCTGTACACTCTAACCACTAGACTACCTGCCACCTCTACACTCTAACCACAAGGCTCTAACCACTAGGCTACCTGCCTCCTCTACACTCTAACCACTAGGCTACCTGCCTCCTCTACACTCTAACCACTAGGCTACCTGCCTCCTCTACACTCTAACCACTAGGCTACCTGCCTCCTCTACACTCTAACCACTAGGCTACCTGCCTCCTCTACACTCTAACCACTAGGCTACCTGCCTCCTCTACACTCTAACCACTAGGCTACCTGCCTCCTCTACACTCTAACCACTAGGCTACCTGCCTCCTCTACACTCTAACCACTAGGCTACCTGCCTCCTCTACACTCTAACCACTAGGCTACCTGCCACCTCTACACTCTAACCACTAGGCTACCTGCTGCCCCTAAATATACAGTCTGACAAATAAAAAAAATGTCAGAGACAATTATATTCAAGGACCTAATGGAACTTTTGGTATCAACTGATCTTAACCCTGACCCTGTACCTCCTGTAATGACCTCTGACCTCTACCCTCTCCGCCTGACGCTCGTGGTTGTCCCCAGATGTCGACGAGTGCGAGGTGGGCGTGTGTGAGGGCGTGTGTGTGAACACGATGGGTAGCTACTCCTGCCGCTGCGAAGGTCGTCAGGGCCTGCGGTTAGCGGAGGACCAGCGCTCCTGCGAGGAGGTGCCGGTGTGTGTCCAGCTCTACGACTACAAACACTCTGAGATGCTATACCTGGGAGAACAATTCACCGGAGGGCCTGTCATATACCTCCGCTTCAGACTCCCGGAGAACACCAAGTAAGGGGGTTTAAACACACCGAGGCAGAGACAGACATGCAGTCCTGTTCACTACACAACTGTACCCTAAATCGTCCGGGTCGTCTGGGTCGTGTGTCTCCAGGTTTGCTGCAGAGTTTGACTTCCGTACGTTTGATCCAGAAGGGGTGGTTCTGTACGCAGAGTCTTCCCAGGACTCATGGTTCATGCTGGGGCTGAGGGGAGGACGGATCGAGGTCCAGTTCAAGACCCAGCACTCCCTGAAGGTCACCAGCGGGGGCAAGGCCATCAACGACGGACAGTGGCATGTGGTAAGACTGGCTCGTGGATTACATCACTGATTACTTTTTACTGTCTCTAGCTGGTTATATTAGTCCTCTGTCCAACCTGACTGCCTGTCTTTTACTGTCTCTAGCTGGTTATATTAGTCCTCTGTCCAACCTGACTGTCTCTAGATGGTTATATTAGTCACCTGTCCAACCTGACTGTCTCTAGCTGGTTATATTAGTCACCTGTCCAACATGACTGTCTCTAGCTGGTTATATTAGTTACCTGTCCAACCTGACTGCCTGTCTTTTACTGTCTCTAGCTGGTTATATTAGTCACCTGTCCAACCTGACTGTCTCTAGCTGGTTATATTAGTCACCTGTCCAACCTGACTGTCTCTAGCTGGTTATATCAGTCACCTGTCCAACCTGACTGTCTCTAGCTGGTTATATCAGTCACCTGTCCAACCTGACTGCCTGTCTTTTACTGTCTCTAGCTGGTTATATTAGTCCTCTGTCCAACCTGACTGTCTCTAGCTGGTTATATTATTCACCTGTCCAACCTGACTGTCTCAAGCTGGTTATATTAGTCACCTGTCCAACCTGACTGCCTGTCTTTTACTGTCTCAAGCTGGTTATATTAGTCACCTGTCCAACCTGACTGTCTCTAGCTGGTTATATTAGTCACCTGTCCAACATGACTGTCTCTAGCTGGTTATATTAGTCACCTGTCCAACCTGACTGTCTCTAGCTGGTTATATTAGTCCTCTGTCCAACCTGACTGTCTCTAGCTGGTTATATTAGTCACCTGTCCAACCTGACTGCCTGTCTTTTACTGTCTCATGCTGGTTATATTAGTCACCTGTCCAACCTGACTGTCTCTAGCTGGTTATATTAGTCACCTGTCCAACCTGACTGCCTGTCTTTTACTGTCTCAAGCTGGTTATATTAGTCACCTGTCCAACCTGACTGCCTGTCTTTTACTGTCTCTAGCTGGTTATATTAGTCACCTGTCCAACCTGACTGTCTCTAGCTGGTTATATTAGTCACCTGTCCAACCTGACTGTCTCTAGCTGGTTATATTAGTCACCTGTCCAACCTGACTGTCTCTAGCTGGTTATATTAGTCACCTGTCCAACCTGACTGTCTCTAGCTGGTTATGTTAGTCCTCTGTCCAACCTTACTGTCTCTAGCTGGTTAGCTGGTTATATTAGTCACCTGTCCAACCTGACTGTCTCTAGCTGGTTATATTAGTCAGCTGTCTAACCTGACTGTCTCTAGCTGGTTATATTAGTCACCTGTCCAACCTGACTGTCTCTAGCTGGTTATATTAGTCATCTGTCCAACCTGACTGTCTCTAGCTGGTTATATTAGTCACCTGTCCAACCTGACTGTCTCTAGCTGGTTATATTAGTCATCTGTCCAACCTGACTGTCTCTAGCTGGTTATATTAGTCACCTGTCCAACCTGACTGTCTCTAGCTGGTTATATTAGTCATCTGTCCAACCTGACTGTCTCTAGCTGGTTATATTAGTCACCTGTCCAACCTGACTGTCTCTAGCTGGTTATATTAGTCATCTGTCCAACCTTACTGTCTCTAGCTGGTTATATTAGTCACCTGTCCAACCTGACTGTCTGTAGCTGGTTATATTAGTCACCTGTCCAACCTGACTACCTGTCTTTTTTTTGCTCCGATGGGTTTAATCTCAATCCAGTGTTAAGATGATGATGTTACAGTTGAAGTCAGAAGTTTACATACACTTAGGTTGGAGTCATTAAAACTCGTTTTTCAACCACTCCACAAATTTCTTGTTAACAAACTATAGTTTTGGCAAGTCAGTTAGGACATCTACTTTGTTCATGACACAAGTCATTTTTCCAACAATTGTTTACAGACAGATTATTTCACTTATAATTCGCTGTATCACAATTCCAGTGGGTCAGAAGTTTACATACACTAAGTTGACTGGGCCTTTAAAACAGCTTGGAAAATTCCAGAAAATGATGTCATGGCTTAAGAAGCTTCTGATTGGCTAATTAACATCATTTGAGTCAATTGGAGGTGTACCTGTGGATGTATTTCAAGGCCTACCTTCAAACTCAGTGCCTCTTTGCTTGACATCATGGAAAAATCTAAAGAAATCAGCCAAGACCTCAGAAAAAAATTGTAGACCTCCACAAGTCTGGTTCATCCTTGGGAGCAATTTCCAAATGCCTGGAGGTACCACGCTCATCTGTACAATCAATAGTACGCAAGTATAAACACCATGGGACCACGCCGTCATCATACCGCTCAGGAAGGAGACGTGTTCTGTCTCCTAGAGATGAATGTACTTTGGTGCGAAAAGTGCAAATCAATCCCAGAACAACAGCAAAGGACCTTGTGAAGATGCTGGAGGAAACAGGTACAAAAGTATCTATATCCACAGTAAAAGAGTCCTATATCGACATAACCTGAAAGGCCGCTCAACAAGGAAGAAACCCCTGCTCCAAAACATCTCATCAGTCAGGAAGTTAAAGCTTGGTCGCAAATGGGTCTTCCAAATGGACAAAGCCCCCAAGCATACTTCCAAAATTGTGGCAAAATGTCTTAAGGACAACAAAGTCAAGGTATTGGAGTGGCCATCACAAAGCCCTGACCTCAATCCCATAGAAAATGTGTGGGGCAGAACTGAAAAAGCGTCTGCGAGCAAGGAGGTCGCCAAACCTGACTCCGTCAGGAGGAATGGGCCAAAACTCAACAAACTTCTTGTGGGAGGCTACCTTAAACGTTTGACCCAAGTTAAACAATTGAAATGCAATGCTACCTGATAGGTAGTTGAGTATATATAAACTTCTGACCCACTGGGAATGTGATGGAAGAAATAAAAGCTCAAATAAACAATTCTCTCTACTCTTATTCTGACATTTCACATTCTTAAAATAAAGTGGTGATCCTACCTGACCTAAGACAGGGAATTTTTACAAGGATTAAATCTCAGGAATTGTGAAAAACTGAGTTTAAATGTATTTGGCTAAGGTGTATGTAAACTTCCGACTTCAACTGTATATACAGTACCAGTCAAAAGTCTGGACACACCTACTCATTCAAGTGTTTTTCTTTATTTTTACTATTTTCTACATTGTAGAATAATAGTGAAGACATCAAAACTATGAAATAACACATATGGAATAATGTGGTAACCAAAAAGTGTTAAGCAAATAATTCTTCAAAGTAGCCACCCTTTGCCTTGATGACAGCTTTGCACACTCTTGACATTCTCTCAACCAGCTTCACCTGGAATGCTTTTCCAACAGTCTTGAAGGAGTTCCCACATGTGCTGAGCACTGAGCACATAAAATATATTTTGATTTGTTTACTCTACAATGTAGGAAATAGTAAAAAATAAAGAAAAACCCTGCACTGAGTAGGTGTGTCCAAACTTTTAACTGGTACTCATATATGGGGGGTTGGAAATGACATTGATAGAAGCCACAATCTATCACAATATACCACAATCTATCACAATATAACACAATCTATCACAATATAGCACAATCGATCACAATATACCACAATCTATCACAATATACCACAATCTATCACAATATACCACAATATACCACAATCTATCATAATATACCACAATCTATCAAATCTATCACAATATACCACAATCTATCACAATATATCACAATAATGTTGTTGTTGCTATGTAAAGTTATTGTTTTGTAATGCTGTTGTTGTGTAATGTTGTTGTGTAATGTTGTTGTTGTCGTGTAATGTTGTTGTTGTATAATGTTCACAATTATCACAATATACCACAATCGATCACAATTGATCACAATATACCACAATCTATCACAATATACCACAATCTATCACAATATACCACAATCTATAACATTATACCACAATCTATCACAATATACCACAATCTATCACAATATACCACTATATACCACAATCTATCATAATATACCACAATCTATCAAATCTATCACAATATACCACAATCTATCACAATATACCACAATCTATCACAATATACCACAATCTATCACAATATACTACAATCTATCATAATATACCACAATCTATCAAATCTATCACAATATATCACAATAATGTTGCTGTTGTGTATTGTTGTTGTTGCTATGTAATGTTATTGTTGTGTAATGTTGCTGTTGTGTTTTGTTGTTGTTGCTATGTAATGTTATTGTTGTGTAATGTTGTTGTTGTGTAATGTTGTTGCTATGTAATGTTGTTGTTGTGTAATGTTGTTGTTGTGTAATGTTGTTGTTGTCGTGTAATGTTGTTGTTGTATAATGTTGTTGTTGTGTAATGTGTAATGTTGTTGTCGTGTAATGTCGTTGTCGTGTAATGTTGCTGTTGTTGTGTAATGTTGTTGTTGTTGTGTAATGTTGTTGTTGTGTAATGTTGTTGTTGTGTAATGTTGTAGATCTCAGTAGATGAACTAGAGTCCAGTATCAGTGTTAAGATCAGTAAGGAAGCTGTGATGAGCATCAACAGCCCTGAGAGTCTCTTTACGTCCATTAACGGGAAACTGGAGACCAAGGTGTACATCGCAGGGCTGCCCAACCGCACCGACAGCGTCATCAAACCGGTAAACAGCCCGCTGCCGCCACACCACAACCACAGAACAACCATAGGTCAACCACAGAACAACCACACCACAACCACAGAACAACCACAGAACAACCACACCACAACCATAGAACAACCACACCACAACCATAGAACAACCATAGAACAACAACAGAACAACCACAGAACAACCATAGAACAACCATAGAACAACCATAGAACAACCACAGAACAACCACAGAACAACCACAGAACAACCACAGAACAACCATAGAACAACCATAGAACAACCACAGAACAACCACACCACAACCACAAAACAACCATAGAACAACCACAGAACAAAACACAGAACAACCACAGAACAAAACACAGAACAACCACAGAACAAACCTTAGAATAAACATTCAACCAATAACCACACAAATAATTAACAGATAACCACTCGACAACCGCAGAACGACCATAAAAACAACGATTCCATAACCGTAAAACAACCATCATACAACCACCTGATGACATTGATGTGACCCCTGTACAGATCAACCCTCGCCTGGACGGGTGTATCCGGGGCTGGAACCTGATGAACCAGGGGGCGTCTGGGGTCAAAGAGGTTATCCAGGAGAAGAAGAGTAAACACTGTTTCCTGCACGTAGAGAGAGGAACCTACTTCACTGGGGCAGGACTGGCTCACTTCAACATGGACTACAGTGAGTAGTGTACACTAGACTGGCTCACTTCAGCATAGACTACAGTGAGTAGTGTACACTAGACTGGCTCACTTCAGCATAGACTACAGTGAGTAGTGTACACTAGACTGGCTCACTTCAACATGGACTACAGTGAGTAGTGTACACTAGACTGGCTCACTTCAGCATAGACTACAGTGAGTAGTGTACACTAGACTGGCTCACTTCAGCATAGACTACAGTGAGTAGTGTACACTAGACTGGCTCACTTCAGCATAGACTACAGTGAGTAGTGTACACTAGACTGGCTCACTTCAGCATAGACTACAGTGAGTAGTGTACACTAGACTGGCTCACTTCAGCATAGACTACAGTGAGTAGTGTACACTAGACTGGCTCACTTCAGCATAGACTACAGTGAGTAGTGTACACTAGACTGGCTCACTTCAACATAGACTACAGTGAGTAGTGTACACTAGACTGGCTCACTTCAGCATAGACTACAGTGAGTAGTGTACACTAGACTGGCTCACTTCAGCATAGACTACAGTGAGTAGTGTACACTAGACTGGCTCACTTCAGCATAGACTACAGTGAGTAGTGTACACTAGACTGGCTCACTTCAACATGGACTACAGTGAGTAGTGTACACTAGACTGGCTCACTTCAGCATAGACTACAGTGAGTAGTGTACACTAGACTGGCTCACTTCAACATGGACTACAGTGAGTAGTGTACACTAGACTGGCTCACTTCAGCATAGACTACAGTGAGTAGTGTACACTAGACTGGCTCACTTCAGCATAGACTACAGTGAGTAGTGTACACTAGACTGGCTCACTTCAGCATAGACTACAGTGAGTAGTGTACACTAGACTGGCTCACTTCAGCATAGACTACAGTGAGTAGTGTACACTAGACTGGCTCACTTCAGCATAGACTACAGTGAGTAGTGTACACTAGACTGGCTCACTTCAGCATA